>NC_057813.1:448340078-448640078 GCF_018294505.1 Triticum aestivum
GCCTCCGAGTGAGAGGGTTGCTCTACACTCGGTAGGATTTTGACAACTTAGGCGAGTGCTTGGACTGCAGCTAAGCCCCCGAGTGAGAGGGTTGCTCTACACTCGGTAGGATTTTGATAACTTAGGTGAGTGCTTGGACTGCAGCTAAGCCTCCGAGTGGGAGGGTTGCTCTACACTTGGTAGGATTTTTGTAACTTAGGCGAGCACAGGGCTGCAGCTAAGCCCCCGAGTGGGAGGGTTGCTCCTCACTCGGTATGATTTTTATAACTTAGGCGAGCATAGGGCTGCAGCTAAGCCCCCGAGTGGAAGGCTGGCTTACCACTCGGTAGGATTTTTATAACTTAGGCGAGCACAGGGCTGCAGCTAAGCCCCCGAGTGGAAGGCTGGCTTACCACTCGGTAGGATTTTTATAACTTAGGCGAGCACAGGGCTGCAGCTAAGCCCCCGAGTGGAAGGCTGGCTTACCACTCGGTAGGATTTTTATAACTTAGGCGAAACAGATTCGCAGCTAAGCCTCCGAGTGGGAGTCTGGCTCGCCACTTGGTAGGATTTTTACAAACTTAGGCGAAACGGATTCGCAGCCAAGTCACCCACTGAGGGGGGATTTTATTGGACAAAATAAAAAGTGACAAAAATTATGGGGGAACTATGACACTATTATTTTGAGGTCCATGAACTACAGAAGTACTTTATTTCATCTCATCCGAGTGATAAAACTTAAGTGTAAAATGGGCGGAGTAGCTCCGCGTTCCAAGCTCGGGGCTCGTCGATATTATGCTTGACGTTGTAAAGATGGTACGCCCCATTGTGGAGAACCTTGGTGACGATGAAGGGGGCTTCCCAAGAAGGAGCAAGCTTGTGTGGTTTGTGCTGATCCACTCGAAGAACCAAATCTCCTTCCTGGAAGGCTCGACCTCTCACATTTCTGGCATGGAAACGACGCAAATCTTGTTGGTGGATGGTCGACCGGATCAGAGCCATCTCCCTTTCTTCCTCTAAAAGGTCGACTGCGTCTTGCCGCGCTTGTTCAGCCTCTGCTTCGGTGTAGATTTCAACTCGAGGAGCATTGTGGAGAAGATCACTCGGCAAGACTGCTTCAGCTCCGTAGACCAAGAAGAATGGAGTTCTTCCGGTCGACCGATTAGGTGTGGTCCGCAGTCCCCAGAGTACTGAGGGAAGTTCGTCGACCCAAGCTCCAGCCGTGTGTTTGAGATCACGCATCAGTCGAGGCTTCAATCCCTTGAGAATCAGTCCATTAGCTCGCTCTGCTTGTCCATTCGACTGCGGATGGGCGACTGAAGCGTAGTCGACCCGTGTGCCCTGGGAGTTGCAGAAATCTCTGAATTCCTCTGAGTCAAAGTTCGACCCATTATCCGTAATGATGCTGTGTGGGACTCCATATCTGAATATTAGTTCCCTGATGAAGCTAACAGCAGTACCGGTGTCAAGGCTCTTGATTGGTTTAGCCTCGATCCACTTGGTGAACTTGTCGACTGCCACCAGTACATGCGTGAAGCCACTTCGTCCTGTTCTCAAAGGACCGACCATGTCCAATCCCCATACTGCGAAAGGCCAGACGAGTGGAATGGTCTTCAGAGCCGACGCAGGCTTGTGTGACATATTCGAGTAGAATTGACATCCCTCGCACTTATCCACTATCTCTTTTGCCATCTCATTCGCCTTTGGCCAGTAAAATCCGGCTCGGTATTCTTTGGCCACGATGGTCCGAGAGGACGTATGATGACCGCAGGTCCCCGAGTGAATATCATTGAGGATGAGTCGACCTTCTTCTGGTGTTATGCACTTCTGACCAACTCCAGTCGCGCTTTCTCTGTATAATTGTCCTTTGATTACGGTAAAGGCCTTAGATCGACGGACGATCTGTCGAGCCTCTTCCTCATCCTCCGGGAGCTCTTTCCTCAGGATATATGCGACATACGGAATCGTCCAGTCGGGAATGACCACCAAAACCTCCATGATCAAGTCAACCACCGCTGGGACTTCAACTTCAGTCGGATCTGTGGCACTCTTGGGTTGTGGAGTTTCTTCGGTGAAAGGATCTTCTTTGACTGACGGAGTGTGTATATGCTCCAAGAACACACCACTCGGGATGGCTTCTCTCTTGGAACCTATCTTTGCTAGATCATCAGCTGCTTGATTTTTCAGTCGGGGTATATGATGGAGCTCCAACCCCTCGAACTTCTTTTCCAGCTTCCTCACTGCACTGCAGTATCCAGTCATGGCTGGGCTTCTCACGTCCCACTCTTTCATCACCTGATTGACCACTAAATCCGAGTCGCCATAGACCATCAGGCGACGGACGCCGAGTGAAATGGCCATGCGCAACCCATATAAGAGGGCTTCATATTCTGCCTCATTGTTGGAGGAATCAAAGTGAATCTGGAGCACATATCTGAGCTTATCTCCTCTGGGGGAAACCAGGACAACCCCAGCACCGGAACCATTCAACATCTTAGAGCCATCAAAAAACATGGTCCAATGCTCCGAGTGAACTTCAGTCGGCTGCTGCTGTTCAATCCACTCGGCAAGGAAATCTGCTATTGCCTGGGACTTAATGGCTTTCTTTGCCTCAAACTTGATATCAAGGGGAAGAAGTTCAATCGCCCATTTGGCCACTCAACCAGTTGCATCTCTGTTGTGCAAGATCTCTGATAGTGGAGCGTCGCTGACGACTGTGATGGAATGATCAGAGAAATAATGAGCAACCTTCTTTGTGGTCATGTATATTCCATACACAAGCTTCTGATAATGAGGATATCTCTGCTTGGATGGAGTCAAGACTTCAGACAAATAATACACTGGGCGCTGAACTTTGAGAGCTTTTCCTTCTTCTTCCCGCTCGACCGTTAGCACAGTACTGACGACTTGTCCTGTGGCTGCGATATAGAGCAACAGAGGCTCTTTGCTGATTGGAGCAGCAAGCACCGGCTGGGTGGAGAGCAGAGCTTTTAGCTCGGCAAACACTGCATCAGCTTCTGGAGTCCACTCGAACTTGTCTGTCTTCTTCATCAGTCGGTAAAGAGGTAATGCCTTTTCACCGAGTCGTGAGATGAATCGACTTAATGCGGCCAAGCATCCAGTAAGCTTCTGGACATCATGCACTCGCACAGGGCGTTTCATTCGGAGAATAGTGCCAATCTTCTCTGGGTTAGCGTCGATTCCCCGTTCGGAAACGAGAAAACCGAGTAACTTGCCACCAGGAACTCCAAATGTGCACTTTGATGGATTGAGCTTGATATCATACCTTCTGAGGTTGGCAAATGTTTCGGTGAGGTTAGCGAGCAGGTCGGAACCTTTTCGCGACTTGACAACGATATCATCCATATAAGCTTCCACATTCCGACTGATTTGAGTGAGTAGACACTTCTGAATCATTCGCATAAATGTGGCTCCGGCATTCTTGAGGCCGAATGACATGGTGATATAGCAGAAGCACCCAAATGGAGTGATGAAAGCTGTTTTTACCTCGTCGGGCCCGTACAGAGGATCTGGTGGTACCCGGAGTAGGCATCTAAAAAAGATAACCTCTCACATCCCGCGGTCGAATCAACAATTTGATCTATGCGAGGGAGAGGAAAATGATCTTTCGGTCAGGCCCGGTTGATGTGCTTGAAATCAATGCACATTCGGAGCGACTTGTCCTTCTTAGGAACCATGACGACATTAGCGAGCCACTCGGAGTGGTATATCTCTCGGATAAATCCTGCCGCCAACAGTCGAGCCACTTCTTCGCCAATGGCTTTTCTCTTCTGGACGGCGGACCGCCGAAGATGCTCTTTGACTGGTTTTGCAGATGAGTCGACTCTTAGGCGATGCTCAGCTAGTCCCCTGGGAACACCTGGCATGTCAGCGGGCTTCCATGCAAAAATGTCCCAGTTCTCACGGAGGAACTGGATGAGCGCTTCTTCCTATTTTGGGTCGAGTGTTGTGGAGATGCGGGTCGGAGCTGCTTCGGGGTCGGTCGGGTGAATGTGAACAGGCTTCGTCTCACCGGACGACTGGAATGCAGACTCTGTGGCGGGCTTCTTGGATCGCAGCAAGTCACTCGGATCTGCGTTTTGCTTGTATTCTTCGAACTCGACCGCCGTCACCTGGGAATCGGCAATCTTGGAGCCCTTCTGAAAGCACTCTTCTGCCTTTTTCCTATCACCGATGACAGTGATCACTCCTTTGGGACCGGGCATCTTCAATTTGAGGTATACGTAGCATGGTCGAGCCATGAACCGCGCGTAAGCTGGTCTCCCCAAAATGGCATGATATGCACTTTGAAAATCCACGACCTCAAACGTCAACTTTTCTTTGCAAAAATGCTTTGAATCGCCAAACACCACGTCCAAAGCTATCTGGCCGAGTGACTCGGCCTTCTTCCCTGGTATAACTCCATGAAAGCTCATGTTACTAGTGCTCAGTCGGGACATCGGAATGCCCATACCTTTCAATGTGTCTGCATACAATAAGTTCAGCCCACTTCCACCATCCATCAGCACCTTTGTCAGTCGAGTGCCTTCGACAACTGGATCGACCACCAAAGCTTGCCTCCCAGGGGTGGCAATATGAGTCGGGTGATTAGATTGGTCGAATGTGATGGGTGTTTGAGACCACTTCAGATAATTTGCTTTTGTGGGGGCAACCATGTTCACCTCTCGGTTAATCACTTTCAATCGACTTCTGCTTTCCACATCTGCAAAGATCATCAGAGTGGAGTTGATATGCGGATATCCTTCCTCACTGTCCTCCTTGTCTTCGGCCTTGTCCGACTCCTTCTCCTTGTCCTTAGACTGTTTTCCCTGAAACTGCTGGATCAGGAGTCGACATTGGCGAGTGGTGTGCTTCGGGTAAATGATATTCCCCTCTTCGTCTTTCTTCATGTGAATGTGACATGGCATATCCATCACGTCGTTCCCTTCTTTATCCTTTACCTTCTTGGGGTTCCAGGATCCTTTTGGTTTACCTTTAAACTTTCCTTGAGTCACGGCTAGAGCCTCTCCAGGAGCTGCCGGTTCGGCCTTCCGCTTCTGTTTCCGACTGGTGTTTCCTTTTTCCGACTGACTCGGCTTGTGCTTGCCGCTTCGGAGTCGGTCTTCTTCTTCGCCGTTGGCGTACTTGGTAGCAATCTCCATCATCCGACTCAAGGTCATGTCACCGGTTCGACCAAACTTCAAACTCAGTTCTCTGTTCTTGACACCATCTTTGAAGGCGCAGACTGCCTGATGATCAGACACATTCTCCACAGTGTGGTGCAAAGTGATCCACCTCTGAATATACTCTCTGAGAGTCTCATTATTTTTCTGCACGCAGACTTGCAACTCTGTCAATCCAGCTGGTCGCTTGCAAGTTCCTTCAAACGTCCTGACGAACACTCGGGACAGATCTTCCCAAGTGTAAATGCTGCTAGGAGGTAATTGAGTTAACCATGCCCTAGCAGAACCTTCCAACATGAGGGGCAAATGCTTCATGGCCACCTCGTCGTTCCCACCACCAATCTGAACTGCCACTCGGTAGTCTTCAAGCCAAGTTTCAGGCTTTGACTCACCAGTGAACTTGCTGACTCCTGATGCCAACCTGAAATTGGGAGGGATAACTGCGGCTCTGATAGCTCTGCTGAAACATTCAGGACCAGAAACATGCACTCGACTGCTTGTGGGTACATCTCTGTCGAGTCCACCTCGATGGGCTCTGTTCCGGTCGACCATCCCTTGCACAATAATGGATCGCGCGTCGAAGCCTGGTTCTCTGGGGTCGACTGGAACCCTACGCCCTGTACTATACTGACGCCTATCATCTGTCTGCCGAGGAGCGTAAGACCCACCCCTCGGAGGGGAATAGGGCACTCGACGCCTATCATCCCGGTCGAGTCTGTCGCCATATTGATCTCGCCGATTCTCGCGCCCTTCACGCCGCGGAGGCGATCTGGGGCTGTGAGCCGACTGAACCGTATTCACAGTGACGGATCGACTGTGAATTCTGTTGCGCGACTGAGACACGGCTGAATTCTGATCTCCTGCCGCCCGGAGCAGATCCCTGATCTGCAACAAACCTCTGCCAGCTTCCGACTGCGAAGGCTGGATGGACTCTGCTATACGGGTCGCGGCTGCTAAATTCTGAATTGGGGTTCGATATACCTGAGTCGGCGGGAAGAGTTGACGTCGACTGGTGTCGGGAACTCGTTGCCGCGCGCGCTCGTCGAGTGCTCGCTGAAGGTTCTCCAGTCGAGTGCGCTCGGCCAAATTGGCCAGGCGCGCCTCCTCCAAGGCACGAGCCTCGGGGGTTTCTCCTGCGATGGGAATACGCAGGGGGTCCTCGTTCCTGCGGCGAAGTTCCTCTCTTTGCAGAGAGTCGAGTGGCTCGGGCTGGTACTCTTCGTAGCCTCGTGTAGGGTCGCCGCCGTCACCTGCTCCACCACCACGGGCGAAGCCAGGGGGACTGTGGGGCCCGTCGACCATCAAGATTTCCGCCGCTGGATCACTGCTACCGCACTCGGATGCAGTCTCTACGGAGCCAGTCGACTGATCGAACAAGCCGTAGAGAGGTTCGTCGGGCTCGATTGCCGCAACTTGGGTGGTGGCCGATTGGCGAGCCACCGCGTGCCTCACCCATCGCTGAAGCCTCGACCGTCCTGAGCGCTTGCGCTGGCGGGAGACCGGGAGGGTGGACGATAAAGGAGCCGACCGATACTGGGTCGACGGTTGCTGCAGCAGAACGCCACGGACACATGCGCGAAAATGCGTCGCACCGCGGACGGGGAGCGCATCCACGTCGAGTGGAGCCTCCTGGAGCCATGCGGAGTCGTCGGCGATGAAGGAGAGAGTGCCGAGACGGATCTCTTGACCCTCGACCAAAACTCCAGCAGACACCATGATGAAAGTACTCGGAAGAATCGCAACTTCTCCACAAAATCGCTAAAACACCTGCCCCAAGGTGGGCGCCAAATGTCGTGGTTCTAAGCCTGACAGTAGAGTGGGGGTAGGTATGGAGAGGCAAGGTCCTAGCTATGGAGAGGTTGTAAGCACAACGGATGTACGAGTTCAGGCCCTTCTCAGAGGAAGTAACAGCCCTACGTCTCGGAGCCCGGAGGCGGTCGAGTGGATTATGAGTATATGAGTTACAAGGTGCCGAACCCTTCTGCCTGTGGAGGGGGGTGGCTTATATAGAGTGCGCCAGGACCCCAGCCAGCCCACGTAGGAGAGGGTTTAAGGTGAATTAAGTCTGGGGCGTTACTGGTAACGCCCCACATAAAGTGCCTTTACTATCATAAAGTCTACTTGATTACAGGCCGTTGCAGTGCAGAGTGCCTCTTGACCTTCTGGTGGTCGAGTGAGTCTTCGTGGTCGAGTCCTTCAAGTCAGTCGAGTGTGTCCCTCGTTGGTCGACTGGAAGGCGACTTCTTCTAAGGGTGTCCTTGGGTAAGGTACTTAGATCAGGTCCATGACCCTACCCTAGGTACATAACCCCATCATGAGCTACATAAAAACGATAAAATCATGTATTCCTAGCATATGTACTATTCACTACTCTCCAAAATAAGTGTCATACCTTTGAAGTAAGGTAGCAGATCGGTTGGCATTGTATAGTCGTATACAGAGTGCTACTATTGTATGGCTAGATCATGGACCACCAGGTATAGAGGAACTTTTGTTTCTCGGGCCTCCTTTGGTTCATAGGATAGGAAAGTCATTGGAATAAGAAAATCATAAGAAATAATATGACATGTATCTGAAATCCTATGAATAGGAATAGAAAAGAAGATGCCCTTTGGTTCACATCATAGGATTTTTTTCCATTGAGTCTAGGCTAATGTTTATTTTCCTATAAATATGGAGAATAGGAAGAATTCCTGCATAGAAATAGGATTCTATTCCTACAAACCAAAGGGTTTTAAAAAAAAATTCCTATACAAATTCTATCATATGGGATTCCTACAAAATTCCTACAAACCAAAGGATGCCTCGATTGTAACCCTATTCTTATGGAATATATAAAACTCTTTTACCCTCGCAAAAATAATAATTCTTAGTCCAAAGTTGCGACAATTATTATGGATCAGAGGGAGTATTAAATTGCATGCTTTTGTTTTTTACCGAACTTATAAAACATATTTGTGATAAAATTTCACACACATCCAGTATACATCTACAAGTACTTGTGTATTTATTTTCATTTTTTTTAATTTAAGAAGTTGATTTTTGAATGTTTGGAAAATCCGAACTCCATGGAGCCTCATAGCAAAAAATCCACTCTCCAAAAGATGCTAGTTTTTATTATGGATGGAAAGGAAAGAGTTAGTATCAAGTTGACGTGTCCTTTAGCGGGTATGGTGTATAAATGGGAAGAAGAAGTAAGTTCAGTGTCTCATGATCAGCGCTGCTTCTAAAAGGGAGACGTTTCACACGCATGCTGGTCCATATACATGATTATGTCCTCACGGATTCTATGCATGATCCTACTGAACTACACGGCGGATTTGCTGGACAGCAAAGTGGAATTAGCCGGCTGGCCATATCCATGTAGCGTGACAAACTGACAATGACGGCTGGGCGTCCGCCAATAATTATGGCTGCGCCTTGTCTTGTGAGCTTAACCAGATAAAGGTGCCATCATGCATATTGACAAGGTTAACTTCTTTCTGTTTCTCGTTTGTTTTCCTTTTCGTGACAACGAAAAGTGAGTTGGTTCTAGATCAGTTCGGAGGTTAAGTGTATGAGAAAAAGTTTGCTCTTGTAGTCGTGTGGCTGCTAAAAGAAGAAGAAAACTTCGACGAGGCTCCCGTTATTCCACTTTGGCATCCATTTTTTCTTTTCTTTTTTTAGTGAATACTTCTGCACCAGTTACTCCACTTCAGAAACATCGACGATGGCGAACTAAACATATGTTAAATGGTTTGATTTCTTGTGATGAAATCAACATGCCCGTATTTAAGTCCTATACTTGACACAAGTGTTGATTTATTTTAGACTTATCGGTGTTATTTTTTTAGTGGTACGACGTGTCGTTGACTACGAATTGCCCGTGACGACTACCAACACGGTCTCTCAGATGTCCTCATGGGGGTAAGGTGTGCACCTGCATGGACATATGGGTGAGGGTGCGTGTGTCTGGGTATGTATTCTGTTTCTTTAAAACAAACGTCAACGAGGTTCCCAACCTCATGTCGTCCTCTCTCAGGCGACTCCGCGAGTAGTTCCCCCACCGCCCTTGCTTTGGCTGCCACCAGTGGCCACCAGCTCGCGGTAGTGGTTGGGCCTCTCCTACATCCTTTTTTTCTTACCGAGCCTCGATCTCTTGTCCTCGTCAAGGGAATAACATGTACTCCCATCCTTGGGGTGCTCTTCATGCTCCAGTTAAAAATACAATTTTAAATATTTTAAAAAATTCTGAAAAAATATGAATGTTTATAAGGAATTTGACTATAACCCCTAAAAGTTCGAGGTTCAAACTCGAAATGCACACTGAGAAACAAAAATGTGAAATCTAGCATGAATAGTGTAAAAAAAAGAAACAAAGGCGACACTATTCACATCTATTTGTCTTTTTTATTTCTCAATGTGTGGACCTGAAATTTTTAGGGGTTGTGGTCACATTCCTTGTGAATGTTCACGTTTTTTTAGAATTTTTTGAAACATTTAAACTTGACCTTTTGAAATTGAAGAAAATTTTTATGGTGCTACTAGAAGGAGGGCGCGAGAGGGCCGGCCTGAGGCGTTTTTGCCCACGGCCGGGCAAGAGGGAAGGGATTTCCTTCTTAATTCTTGCTTGAATAGATTGATACATCTTCTCTCTTTATATAGAGAGGTTTACTTGACTCCCAAGCAAGGCTTACTTAACCCCTAAGCAAGCGACCCTTATCTCTAATTAACCCCAAAACTAACGGGCTATACCGTCAACCCAGACCCATTAAGCCCATTACGTACTATAACAAGAGCACGCCAGGAATGGGAGCACTTGATATTTTCCCTATCCTCATCCGCGTCCAGGGCGACACACACCAACTTGGATTTCCCCCTTTGTGGCAACACTAGAGGTTAACCTAGGTTGTTGCCGCTCCGCTTGCTTCGCCGTTACGAGCATTGGGTGGGGCAATGAGATATCATTGATGTTGGTATGCGCACGCCGCTTCCCATCGTACGACAGGTGATTGCCGACAAGATTCACTACGACAAAATCGAACAACACTGACCGACCAAATTACATCATCACTAACTAGTTTCTGGCCTGTCAGTGTCGCGGGGTCAGTGATGACTCATCACAAGGCGGCCACTAGGCCGATCAGTGTATTAGCACTGACCACTAGCCGGTCAGTGCTAACAATTTCGTTTTCCATTCCTGCACTTTATTTATGTATAACCCTATGGTTACCAGCAAGGCAAACGAAATAAATAGAAAGATAGGAGCACAATACATAGACATAATCATTCATTTTCACATTGCTTTTCATGACACAATTCACATGTACATTTACACAGCTCACAACCAACAATTCGAGAAAACTAGCCAAAGCTACACACTTCACAGCTTAGCATCGTAACAAACTAGAAATAGGACATATATTTTCTCACTGGTCTTTTTCCTACTTCTTACACCCTTTGGTAACAAAATTGTGCAGTGCCACTAAGTGAAAGTGTGCACACAACAAAATTTGTCAACACAACTAAAATAAATATTTATTGGTTATTTAATATACATGTAGTGAAGACTATCATGCATAAGTTTAATACACTCCGCTGGAAGACTCTCTCGGCTTCTCCAAGAACCAACAAGTGGATATTTGTTGTGTGTCTAGAAAAGGCAGAATCTTCCAAGACTTGCTCCAGATCCTTAGAAACTATGTACCTCGCATGATTTTCACACTTGTGCACACAACCCGTATCTGAAATGAGGATTCCGGCGTAGCTCGGGCCTACTACCCCTAAGACTTCCTCGTCTCTTCTTTCATTTTTGTGCAGTGCAACTAAAATATGTGGCAAATGCAATAGAAATACTCTTTTTAGATCTTGTTGAGTTTCATTAGACATCAAAAAGTAAAGTAATATGCACAAACCAAGTATACAATTGAACAATATTCCACTCTATCTCCTAATGAGGGACTTGGTTGTGTTTATACTATTTTCGATGTAATGCTCATCAATATATTATCACATATAGTGTGCATAATATATACTTTGGGCATAGCAAACCTTAAGAACATTTTCTAACACATATATGGAAGAGTAATATTTTCAAACATATTCATGGGCACATGGAACACATAGCAATTGTAAGATTCATAGAAAGACAATTACATGCATCCCAAAATTGTAACACATCCATGCCATGGATAGCATAATTGAAATAGCAACATACTTACAGAGAAATGGAGCACACCTTCATGGTCGGTGTCGCGACGGAAGAACATTGCATTACATGTCGTGTCTACCACTAGGCACTGAGCCATGGGGGAATGGCCAGCAGAAGGGCTGATCCCCGGGGCAGAGCAACCTCGACAGGAACACAACTACAGTGACCAAGTGAACGACCGTGCACGTCAGCGCGGGAGACCAAGTGTCCCACGGCAAGGCGGAAACAGATGGACGGGAATGTGGCAATGCCCCGACGGGAGAGCGTAGCCTCGGAGTTGGGACGACTTGCGAGCTGCAACATCGGGGCAATGTCGTCACGAAGGAAGGCTGTCGAGCAATTCAAGAGGTCGCCACATCTTAGCGGCTGAAGGGAGAAGACGGATAACAGGTGTCGGATGTTGGGTTCTGGCAGACCCTTGAGGTTCGAACTCTGGGGTGCGCACGAAGATCTCTCCCCTACCGATCTACGTTCAATCGCCTCATGAGATCTAAGCTAAAAACAATGAACAACACGAGGGACACAAGATTTATACTGTTTTGGGCCACCGTTGTGGTGTAATACCCTACTCCAGTGTGTGGTGTGGTGGATTGCCTCAGGGGCTGGCGATGAATAGTACAAAGGATGAACAACCTCGCGAGAGGTGTTCTTGGGCTGGTGCGATGAACTGCTTGGGTGAGTTCGATTGCCACTAGGTCTAGTGAGCCCTCGATCCGTCTCTCTCTTTCTTCTGTGGTGGCTAGTCCTATTTATATAGGCCCTGGTCCTCTTCCCAAATATTGAGCGGGAAGGGTGCCAACAACGGCCATTTTGAAGAGGAACATCTAGTACAAGTTATCCTGACTAAAGTTGGTCTTCGGCTGACAAAAGCACTGGCGATGACGCCGTCTTGGGCTCCACGGTGACCTCCATCCTGCCGCTCCGTTGGTCTTGGTCTCGTTGCACTGAAATGGCAACCTTTGCTTGATGCCTCGGTACTCCACGCCTGTGCTTGCCCCCTTTGCACCAAAGAGGAAACAAGGACACTGCACAGGCCGGCACCCGCTGGTCTCGATCGTCATGGCTTTCGTCATGAGCACCTCGCGAGGTACCCTGCCTTGATCTCTCCGCCTCCTCGCGAGCCTGCCTAGCAAGGCCGTTCCTGAGGAAGTCATGCGTCGTCCGCCCCGCGAGGCTTGGCCCCTCGCGAGGGTCTTGAGTCTTGTGCTGATGAAGATGGGCCGTACTAGGCCACCACTTGAGCCACGCTGCAGGCCGCAGGCAGGCAAGTCTGGGGACCCCCGTTCCCAGAACGCCGAAAGTAGCCCCCGGGCCCAAGGCGCGCTCGGACTTGGCTTAGCGGAGAAGCGAAGGGGCAAGTGCGGAGCTCCGCGGGCCCCATCAGCCAGTAGTCTTGGGCTCCGCGTGGCGGTTGATTGGACGTGGGCATCTTCGCTTCCCCATGCTTCCTCATTATGCGCCTGGCTAGGCGGCCACGAGGCTTGTACACAGTTATCCTCCCTTCGCAGCATGTGCGCACCTTGTTCCCCTTTCCTCCTCGAGCCTCTGCTTCCGCCTCCAATCCATCCCGAGTTCTTCCCCCTTCCCATTGCCATGGCGCCGACAAAAAAGGATAAGGGGAAGAAACATGCGCCTTCGACCAGCGCGCCTCCGGCGGCTGCTCCCACCGTCGACAAATCGCTCATACTCACCCTGGAAGCCCTGGAGAAGGTGTGCTTCGTGCTTGCCTCCAACTTCAATGAGTGCGGGAAGACAACGGTCTGGCCCGCGTCCCACGTCTCCTTCGACAGGATCGTCACAGAGGTCTGATTCTTTGTCGACGCCTTGTGGGCAGGCCTGGTTCCCCCCTTTTCCGCCTTCTTCAATGTGGTGCTTTCCCATTACCAGATCCACATGATGCATCTTGGCCCCCAATCCATTACTCTGCTTGCTGTCTTCGCCTTCGTCTGCGAGGCCATGGTGGGGATTCCTCCTTCTGTTGCCCTTCTGCGCCACTTCTTCTCTCTACGCTTGTCTGACCCTTCCCGGTGCTCGGGATGCGTGAGCTTCCAGGCCATGCCGGGGATGGCCGCCTCAGGGATTGATTTCGGCCTCCCACCTTCCGCGAGTGGGTTCCGGGAGCGGTGGCTGTATGTGGATGTTGGGGTGCCCAGCCCCCTGCTCATGCACCCGACGTTGCCTGCCATTCCCAATCCTGGTTGGGGTCATGAGAAGCTTACGAGCCCCCAGCTTGCCTTCACCTGGAATCGCTTCGAGAGGCTGAGGGAGCTCGGGGTGACGGTGCCCCGGGTGGTGAAGGAGTTCCTCTAGCGTCGCATTGCTCCTCTCTAGCACCATTCCCGCCCAATGTGGGCTTACTCCGGTCGTCAGGACCGCATGAGGCTCCAGGAAGGGGATCTCGTGCTTGAGACGCTGAAGAAGGTGCTGCTGGTCCTGAATGGCGACCCCTCTCCTGGCAGCGTTTGTCACAGAGGCGCCATGTTGTATCTTTGCTCAAACAGGGTCAACTTCATGAAGCAGATGCCCTGCTTCGACGAATGGGGGTTGCGCACGGCTGGCCTCGTGGGGCCCCGTGAGAACCCGGTTGCCGTGGTCCTTCCCCTAGCCGCCCGCGCTGTCCTTGCCCCAGGAGTCGTTGCAGGGAGGTAAGCATTGACAGGAGCTAGGGGGCCTGATGTCGAGGTGCTGATGTCACGTGGGACTCTCGAAGCGTCATCCTCCGGAGCTTACGGAGCCCCTCACGAGGTGGTGGCTGACGAGGGGGCGCGACCTGCCGCTCCCGAGGCCGAAGCCCCCGAGGCCCAAGAGGTGGCACCTGATCGCTCCTCTCAGGATAGTGCCCTTGATGTAGGCCATCCTGATGCCTCGGCTCCTAATGCCGCGTGCCGGCCCTCACGTCGCGAGCTTGGGCCGGTTTCGCATAGATTTCGAGGCCCTTCGCAAGAGGAAGGAGGCTTCCGGTGGTGATGATCGCCTGTACCGCCCACTGAAGCACAGGAAGTACTTTGCCATGGACGAGTAAGTCCCTCCTGCTCATAGTTCCTTGTCTGCCTCTCCCTTTGTTGACCGTGGCCTTTCAGGATTCCCTTTGACAAGCCCGCGGAGCCAGCTAAGCAGCCGCTTCCTCAGGCTCCTCCTCCCTCACTGACCTTGATCACCCCGAGTCTGCATGTCGCCCTTGGTGCAAGCTCGACTAGAGATGCAGGCCGGCTTGCGGCGTGCCTTGAACCTGTCAGCGTGCCGCTCTTCCCTCGTGAGCTCTCCTTGGGCACAACCAGCTTGCCCCGAGATCCTCCACTGATCATAGGCGGCGAGTGGCTGAAGCCGATCTTTGGGTCCTCAGCGGGAGGTGGATCGACGCCTGGCTGGGTTCCTTGCGGGGCCCGCCCGGCGATCGCAGGGGCACCAGCCCCCAGCCCCCTGCCGAGAGGGGGCGAACCACTCCAAGGCCCTCCACCAGCATCGATGGCAGAGGATGGTGTTGATGACGTACTTGGGCGTGCGCATGAGCGCAGCGCTGTCCGCCCAGAGTTCCTCCAGAGGGCTGCCGATGCAGTGAGCCAGCTCGGCGCAGAGCTGGCGGCTGAAGACGCGCGTCTCGAAGCTGAAGGCTTGAGGCTGGTCGAGGAGCGGCGCAAGCTGAAGGCGGTTGTTGGTCTCGCGCACCACCAGTGTGACCTCGAAAACTCCAAGGCCGAGGCATCCCTGGTGGCCTCTCGGGAGGCCTGTTCCCGGGCTCTTGAGGAAGCTCAGGAGGCAGATAAGCGACGCGAAGTTGCGGAGGAGCGCGCGTGGGAGCTCCAAGACTGGTGCAACTCCCTAGAGCAGCAGGTGTAGCTGCGCCGAGCCGCCCTTGCACTGCTGAAGGAGGGGCCCGCTGAAGAGGAGGAGCTCTGGAGGCGCGAGGAAGCGCTGACGCTGGAGACTGCCGAGCACAACCTCGATCTGGAGCGGTTGGAGACGAGGGAGCACCAGGTCGCCTAGGCGGAGGACGACGTTGGCATGCGGGAGGCCCGAATTCAGGAGGAGATCGACCGTCGCGTGGTGGAGGCTCGCGCCGGCCTTGAGCGCGAGTATGAAGAGCGGCTGGAGTTGATCTGGGCTGAAGCCGCGGGCAGGATTGCTGCCCTCAGGACCAGGTTGACTGAAGCCACACAGCGAGCTGAGGCCACCGCTGCCGCGCTAGGCTCGGCGCAGGCTGAGCTGGCCTTCTCCCGCGCTGAACTGCTCCTTCTTCAACGGCGGGTTGATGATTCCGAGGCCGTTGCGCAGCGGAATGCGAACGAGATCCGCCAGTGGCAGACGTTGGAACACATGCACGGCCCCATGCTTCGGACGCTCAGGGAAATGGCTAACACGGCCTTGGGCAACATCTGCGAGGCTGTCGCCGAGGAGCCGCATGTGACCAACTACGCCGGCAATCTCCAGTTCTTCACTGACGTGGTGACGCATCTGGAGAACCGCTCTGAGAGGTCTCACCAGCTGGTGGAGGAACGGAGCCGCGGCCTGCTCGCGCGGGCATTCTCCCGCTTCTTCAGCCATATCCAGAACCTCGATCCCCTCTTCGACTTCGATGCCGCCATTGCCCTGGTGCCTGAGGCCGTCCAAGGCGACCTGGCACGATGGATGGAGGACAATGTAGATGCGCTCGTCCGGGCCTTCACCTCCGATGACGACGGGGTGATCGTTGCTGCCGATGAAGGCGACGTGGTGAACGGTGGTGGAGACGGTGCCAACAATGGTGATGAAGAGGCTGGCGGCGACGACGGTGGTGCCAGCGACGCCTCCATGGACGCCCTGGGGGATGCGGCGAGCGATTTGTCCGATTGATCCCGCGCTTCCCCCCGCTGCTTACCCTGTGTAGGAAGAGACTCGAGCGTGGCCCTAAAGGTTGTGAGAGCATTTTTGGGAGGGGAAGCCCCTCACATAAGAAGATTGTTGCCTACATGTTGTCAAGATTCGCACCGGATGGGTGCCTGCATGATGCCATGATTGTCGCGATGAGTAGGTTGCCGTGGTTTTACCTTTGTCTTGGCGAGCCTCGAGTGGGCCTGTGGTGTCCATTTGAGGGCCTCATTGGGGTCCCATTTGACCATGCGGCGAGAGCCTGGCTGGAGCGAACGCCGGCCACGGAACGGCGGGCACACATGCTGGGCCCTGCCCTACTCACGAGGGGCCCGCAAGAGGGAGGCAGCTAGTGTGAATTCTAACTTGAACAGGAATCGGGGCACGAGAAAGCACGCGAGTAAGACACGACACCCCTCCCCGCACACACAAACGCAAATTCAACTTCAACTTTAGATCCAAGACGAGAAAGCTTGTTCGCACGAAAAAGAAAGCAAGAGCAAAAGGTCGTGTCCGGCACCTAGTCTAGTCTTCGACGTCTTCTCACCAGCGCGGAGCTAAGTGCTGCCACTGGGCATGGGAGGGAGCCCCCGAGGCCCGAGGGCGGCTCTACGGAGACTCCGGGGTGTGTACAGCCCCAACTCATTATTACGTGAGAGTGTCACAGGCGGCGAGCTTCACACGCACTAGGCCTTCTTCACAGGTACTGGCCTTGCTTCATATCGCCAGATGAGGGGCCCGCCTTGCGCCACCCTTGACCCCACCAACGGAGACCGGAAACCAGGACGACGCCAATGGGGAAAAGGGGACGCCAGCGGTTCCCCCAACGACCACGGGTCCTCTACCGGGGGCAGGCCCTGGGGCACCTCCCCGGCAGAGGGCCTACCTCCGAAGAACACCTTGCTCCGCACAACGTGGGGAGGAGCCTAGCTCCCGACCCCTCTCCTGCTGCCCCCAGTGCCCTCCTCCTGAGGGGAAGGAGATTGCCGGACTGGGGCAGCCATCCGCTGCGGTGACCTGAACCTCCTGCTACCCATGGTTAGCATAAGCCTGCTCCTGAGGAATCAGCAGTACCCAGTAGTTGTCAAGGCTCCCGTGAGGCTCCTGAAAGAGCTCGGCTTCTGGCGCCTCTTCCTCCCAGCCTGACCCGAGGAATAAGCCGTGGTCTTCCTCCAGCGCGTACCCTCGATCCACCATGCAGGGCACATAGGCCTCCGGGGTCACCACCCCAAAGGCCTCGCCATGGTGCTCCGCATGCCATGCAGTTCGACTTGAAGCTCCATCTTGGGGACGGTAGGGTGGCAGCCCGCTGGGACCAAAGGCAGCGATGCGCATGGCCTCGCTTACCAGGGGCGGTGCCAGCGCAGCTTGCTGCTCGGCGCTGATGGCCAGGCCGGTCTTGATGAAGCCTTGAGGCGTGCCCGAGGGCGCGTGGGTGCGGATCGGTCCGCCTCGTGATCCTCCCGGGGCCTAGGGTGGAAGCTGGACGCAAAACGGGGGAGCCCCTGACGCAGCGGCATCCAGGAGCTCGGCGACGCGTTCCAGCAGCACGTCGCTGCCGCTTTCTTGTAGTCTACACCGCAGCAGCTCTCGCGCCACCGTGAGCGCGGCCTTCATGTTTGCCTGCTCCCGTCGGGTGTGCGGCGCCGTGGCCACAGCGTGGCTTGAGGCCCTCGATGCCGATCATACTTGCCGTGGAGTGAGGGCGGGGGATGCCTGACCGTGCCGCCTGCGCCCCACAGGGTTCTGCGGGGGCGCGGGCTGCCTGAGGTGCGGGGTTGAGGTCACCTTGGGCAGGCGGCACGGCATGGGCAGGCCATGCCGCCCAGCGGTCGGAGTTGGCCGTCGGGTCGCCGGACATGGAGGCAGTGAAGCGGCGGAACGTAGGACGGAAGAAGGAAGATTCCGGCGCACCCCTACCTGGCGCGCCAAATGTCGGATGTTGGGTTCCGACAGACCCTTAAGGTTCGAACTCTGGGGTGCGCACGAAGATCTCTCCCCTACCGATCTACGTCTGATCGCCTCGTGAGATCTAAGCTAAAAACGATGAACAACACGAGGGACACAAGATTTATACTGGTTTGGGCCACCGTTGTGGTGTAATACCCTACTCCAGTGTGTGGTGTGATGGATTGCCTCAGGGGCTGACGATGAACAGTACAAAGGATGAACAGCATCGCGAGAGGTGTTCTTGGGCCGGTGCGATAAACTGCTTGGGTGAGTTTGATCGCCACTAGGTCTAGTGAGCCCTCAATCTGTCTCTCTCTTTCATCTGTGGTGGCTAGTCCTATTTATAGAGGCCTTGGTCCTCTTCCCAAATATTGAGTGGGAAGGGCGCCAACAACGACCATTTTGAAGGGGAACATCTAGTACAAGTTATCCTAACTAAAGTTGGTCTTCGGCTGCAAAAAGCACTGACGATGACACCGTCTTGGGCTCCATGGTGACCTCCATCCTACCGCTCCGCTCATCTTGGTCTCGTTGCACTGAAATGGCAACCTTTGCTTGATGCCTCGGTACTCCACGCCTGTGCTTGCCCCCTTTGCACCAAAGAGGAAACAAGGACGCTGCGCAGGCCGGCACCCGCCTGGTCTCGATCGTCATGGCTTGCATCACGTGCACCTCGCGAGGTACCCTGCCTTGATCTCTCCGCCTCCTCGCGAGCCTGCCTGGCGAGGCCGTTCCTGAGGAAGTCGTGCGTCGTCCGCCCCAAGAGGCTTGGCCCCTCGCGAGGGTCTTGAGTCTTCTACTGATGAAGATGGGTCGTACTGGGCCACCACTTGAGCCACGCCGCAGGCCACAGGCAGGCAAGTCTGGGGACCCCTATTCCCAGAACACGCACAACAGGGAGCCAGATGGGAGGAAGGGACTATACTGCGGTAGTGAGGGTAAAGAATGCTAACGTGAAGTTGACCATGATTATAACAGGCCGCATACAGAACAACATTAATCGGTGGAAAAAGAAAAGGGTCAGATTTAAGTCGAATATACATACAGGTCATATGAACTTGATCATCGGCAAAACATATCCAAGACTGGTCAAGTTTTTACCAGTCTGTGATAACCTTCAAACCGAGACTACAGATACATATAACTGTCACATTGTGGTTGGCCGGTCAGTGCTAAATCTCATCACTAATGTGTGGTTAGTGGTCGGCTAGTGATGAGCGTTAGTCACCGATGTTTGGTTCTGTAGTGGTGAGTGTCGGAGATGATTCAAGTAGATCCCTCGGTAGGGTGCCCCGAAAAGGTGAATAGGTCAGAGGGGAAACGAGGAGACAAGTTTACCTAGGTTTGGGCCCTCTCGGTGAAGGTAAAACCCTAATCCTTCTCTGTGTATATTGCGTTAGGGGTGTACAAAGTACAAGATATGAACCAAGGGTTCTATATGATCTATCGACTAGCTTGGCCCAGGATAATACCGGGGACCCTAGGGTTACACATCATAGTCTGCTATATCGGTGGAGGTGGAGTCCTCCATGACTCAATCTACCCTGACTTGGACGACAAGGCTTCTGGAGTCTTCTTTGCAGAGTGCCATGGGCCACCAAAGTGACCCAGGGAGGAACCTACCTAGGGGTCCTCTGTTCAGCCAACCGGCCAGCAATCGACATGACCAGGTACCCCTGGGATGTCACACCATTAGTATCCCCTGAACCGGTCTTTAAGCTTGGCCGCACCTCGACTAGGTTATGTGGAACTTGTTGTGGGCTGAGAAGACTAGATTGGCCTAGAAGCTGAAGTAGATGCAACACACCCTCCATGGAGCCAAGATGAATGTACCATGAAAGCACCGAGGAAGAAGTTAAGCAAGCGATGAGATTGTAGCCGATAAGCCCTATCTTCCCCTGTGCAAATTTGGCTCACAAGGCTATGCAGAGCTAACTCAAATTCGGCACACCACAGACATTTTGTCAATCTCCTCAAGAATGTTGCCCATGCCCATCATTTCTATCAGGGTATATAGGAGTTGGCCATGGACAACTGTAGGCCTTCTGGGTGCAGCTCCAGGATAACACCTGGCCTATGATCTTGGGAGACAAGTTGAAACAGGTCACCGAGATGCTGGAACTTACCATGGATGTCATCTTCCTTACATTGTGGCCTAGGTAAATCCTTCCAGAATACCTCTTCGACCTTGCAGTATGTCTGTGAGGAGCTAGTCCCCTGATCGCAGAGTACAAGTATTAAGCTGGTCCAAAAGGAGCTCACTAGGCAAAGGCTACACTGAAGGCCCACTTCCCCGGCCTCGACCCCATCGTGACTGCCAACCCCAAGGATGCCAATGGGAATGAGGTGAAGTTGGAGGTCTTCTTTGATGTTGTCATCCAGTACCTCGAGAACATCGAGGAAGACTACAACCTCGGGGAATCCTTTGCATAGATTATATATGCATTTAAATTCAGAATGTTGAGGTAGCAATGTAAAAACCTTTAAGCATGACTTAAGTTAATTTTTTGCTTACATCAAAGAACGTGGTTGAAAAAATGGAAGCACAAAATTGACTTTAAGTCAAACTTGGATGGAAAAAAGAACAAGGTCCCCAACGTTGCATGCCCCTTCATGTTATGTATCAGATAAAGAATGAGGTCCGTGATGTTGTATGATCAGTCTCGTACCTCGCGCGCTTGATGGCGGCGAAGATGTTGTTGGTAGGGAGCCGACCTGGCTATGATGTCCCGGGCCTTATCCAATGTGTCCAATCATCCTGACGCTAAAGCTTGGCATCATGCTCCACATAGCGTCATATGCAATAGCTTCATGTTTGAGGTTGTTGGGGAGGACGACCTCCGCTCCATGTTAGTCCTATAAAGGATGCCAGAGTACCTGCCTCCCAAGGAGCCTCGCGAGTGAAGAGAGCCTCAACACCTTTCGTTTCTGGGTGGCGTACCACGGGGCGCCTGCACGCCATCTAATCTGCATGTGTGGCGAGCGCCCCATGCGACCCAGCTGGATGGTCAATCGGGTGGCTGCGGGGAGCCCCACTGTCATTGGGAGGCGTCGAGCATGCCCGCAAGAGATGCCCCACATGTTGGAAATATGCCCTAGAGGCAATAATATTTGTATTTTTATATTTTGATATTCATAATTATGGAGTTTATATTCTATGTTATAACTGTTATGATCCTAGAATAAGTGATTAAGTGAAAAACTCGTATGCACCTGTGGAATCTAAATAGTTAAGTAGAAGGTTCCTAGTCTTGCCTCCAGGAGTAGCTCAAGTGTTGTTAGTGATCACATTTTTTGGACCTTAGGATATCTTTAAGTGTAACAATAGTCCTAAAATAACATTGACATTATGACGTTGGAAAGAACAGTCATATTGAATTGACCCAATCTTGTATGTTATGAATTGTGTTAATGTCGTTTGTAATCGATTGTAATAACTCAGAGTGTTAACATGTGATCTTGCTCCTTAGACCATGATATCATCGTGGCCACTTCATACTGTTGTGGTGGGCTTTGGGGTTGCTCAAATATCACCTGTAACATGGTGATCATAACGACACCTTACGGGTTCATCGGAAAGTTTGACAAATGGTTGGATAGCTCAAGAGTGGGATTTGCTCCTCCGACGATGGAGACATATTCTTAGTGCCCTCCCGGTGTGACGATATTGATCATCGTCTGGCCATACATAGGTGACTTCATCACGGGATGCCGGAACACAATAACGAGAAAGAAGAACAGAACCGGTAATGAGGATTTCAGTATAGTGAGCATGGTGGTCACTCGGGAGGATACCGATACATCCCGAGATTTGTGAAGTATCACGAAGAAAAGGGAACATCACATGATAACCATAGGTTCACTCGAATATCATTCATGTGCTCATAGGGATCGATATGGACATCCACGGTCCCGCTATCGATCATTGAACAGACGACTTCGTTCATGTCTGTGAGTTACCAAACCTACGGGGTCACAAGCTTAAGGCAATCACGATCTGCTCAGCATTAGTAGGACAGAAGTCATGAGAATATATTCATGGAATTATTTCATGAATATTCGAAATAATTCCGAGAAGTATCAGAAGCGTTTCGGGGTCACCAGAAGGGTTTCGGTGAATATCGGGTAATACTAAGTACTACCTATATATTATATATTGGTGGAAAATGTTTTTGGAGATGTTAATATATATATAATGGTCTATAAGTATTTAAAAATTATATTTAATTTAAATATACTTGGGGAGGAGTGATACGTCTCCATCGTATCTACTTTTCCTAACGATTTTGCTCTTATTTTGGACTCTAATTTGCATGATTCCAATGAAACTAACCCAGACTAATGTTGTTTCGCCAGAACTACCAAGGTGTTGTTTTTAAAAAAAATAAAACTTCTCAAAATCAGACGAAACTTTTTGGAGAATTATTTTGTAATAAATAAAAAATACTGGAACCAAGACCCACTGGAGGGGGGCCCACCTGCCCACTAGGCACCAGGGTGCGCCACCCCCCTCTGGTGCACCCTGCTGGGTAGTGGGGCCCACAAAGTGCCGCTCACCCTAATTCCGACGCTATAAAATCCTATTTTTCCAGAAAAATAGGAGAGGAAGTTTCATCGCATTTTATGATATGGAGCCACCGCCACCTCATGTTCTTCATCGGGGGCCAGATCTGGAGTTCGTTCGGGGCTCCGGAGAGGGAGGTCTTCCATCTTCGTCATCATCAAACATCCTCCGTCACCAATTTCATGATGCTCACCACCTAGAGTGAGTAATTCCTTCGTAGGCTCGCCGGTCGGTGAGGGGTTGGATGAGATTCATCATGTAATCGTGTTAGTTTTGTTAGCGCTTGATCTCTAGTATCCACTATGTTCTGAGATTGATGTTGCTATGACTTTGCTATGCTTAATGCTTGTCACTGGGGCCTGAGTGCCATGATTCCAAATCTGAATCATTTATGCTTTCACCATTATATCTATGTTCTTGATATGATTTTGCAAGTTATATGCACCTATTATGTGTTATGATCCGTAAACCCCAAGGTGACAATAATTGGGATACTTTCCGATGATGGTCGTAGTTTGAGGAGTTCATCTATTCACTATGTGTTAATGCTTTGTTCCGGTCTCTATTAAAAGGAGGCCTTAATATCCCTTAGTTTCCTTATGGACCCTGCTGCTATGGGAGGGTAGGACAAAAGATGTCATGCAAGTTCTTTTCCATAAGCACATATGACTATTCATGGAATACATGCCTACATTATATTGATGAACTGGAACTAGTTTTGTGTCACCCTAGCTTATGACTATTATATGATGAATATCATCTAGCGAAATCACTGATCCAATGCCTACGAGCTTTTCACATATTTATCTTTGCTGCATTATCATTTCTATTGCTACTGTTATAACTGCTACAAAATTACTAGTACTTCTATCACTATCGAACTATTATACTACTGTGCTACTGATCACTCTGCTGCAGATATTTAGTCTCTAGGTGTGGATGAATTGACAGCTCAACTGCTAATACTCACAAATATTCTTTGGCTCCCCTTATGTTGAATCTATAAATTTGGGTTGAATACTCTACCATCAAAAACGGTTGCGATCCCCTATAATTGTGGGTTATCAAGATCTTTTCCTGGCACCGTTGACGGGGAGCATAGCTATATTTGTTGAGTTAGTTGGGATTTATATCTATTGATCACTGAAAGATACCATAACAAATATTGTTCCCTCTAAGACGAGGGGAGGTAAGGAATTACCATCTAGCTCTGCACTGGATTCACCTTTTGTTTTGAATAGACATGCAACACCACCACCTGCTATTACTTCTGATATGTCACAAGTTATTGATGATGCTATTTATTCTATGAATGATGCTTGTGATGATGATAATACCTTGCTTGATAAGAATGTGCCACTAGGAGACTTTCTTGATGAACAACTTGCTAGAGCTAAAGAAATAGAGAATGTTGAAACTGATGAAGTCTTTGAAACTAAGAATGAAACACCTATTAAACCTAGCTCTCCTAGATATGAATTGCCTAAGATACTTGAGGGTTATGTTATGGATAGATAGGTTGCTAGGAATTTTCTTGTTTGTAAAGATAGTGATCATCTTAAGAAATTATTATGCAAGTTGAAACAAAAAACTTTGAATGCTAGAATGAAATGTGATCCTAAGTTTGCTACTTCACCTATCTTTATTACTGATAAGGATTATGAATTCTCTATCGACCCAGAGTTAATTACTTTGGTTGATCCGACACTTTCAATGGCTATGAAACTGAAACTGTTGTGGCACATCTTACTAAATTAAATGATATAGCCACCCTATTTTCTCATGATGAAAAAATTCACTATTACTATATTCTCAAGTTATTCCCATTCTCATTAGAGGGTGATGCTAATATATGGTACAATACTCTTGCTCCTGGTTGTGTGCGTAGTCCCCAGGATATGATTTATTACTTCTCAGAAAAATATTTTCTCGCTCATAAGAAACAAGCTGCCTTACAGGAAATAATTAACTTTGTGCAAATTGAAGAAGAGAGTCTCCCACAAGCTTGGGTGCGGCTTCTCCAATTACTTAATGCTTTGCCTGATCATCCTCTCAAGAAAAATGAAATACTTGATATCTTCTGTAATGGACTAACCGATTCTTCTAGGGACTTCCTAGATAGTTGTGTTTGTTTTGTTTACAGGGAGCAAACTATTGAACAAGTCGATGAATTATTCAATAATATATTGAAGAATTATGATTACTGGACACTTCCTGAACCACCACCAAAACCCACATTGAATAAGAGGGGTATTTTATTTCTCAGTCCTGAAGATATGCAAGAAGCAAAGAAATGTATGAGGGGAAAAGGTATTAAAGCTGAAGATATTAAAAATATACCTCCTATTAAAGAAACACATGGTCTCGACACACCACCTTAGGTGGTTGAGGTAAATTCTCTTTTAAAGTGTGATGAAGGTAAGATACCTCATAATAAACCTCCTAGCAATGCTTGTATGAATTCGAACTATATCATGGAACAAGATCACTTCAATGCTTATGTTATGAAACAGTTAAAACTAAATTCTAATATGGTTGCTCGCTTGAGTGACTTGTTATTTAGAATCACCAATGATGTTAGAGGAGTAGGAAAACATGCTTCTATGTTTCAAACTCAGTTAGAACATGTTGCTAAATCTCAAAGTGAGTTACTGAATGAAATTAATAATAATATGAATGATCATGTTGTTAGGGTGATCACTAGAGGAGGCACAACTCCGAAGCCACTTTATCCTAAAGGTCACCCTAAAAGAATTAAACAAGACTCTCAAAGAATTAATACTAATGCACCTAGTTGATCTAAAAGGAAAAAAGAAAAAGAAAAATGATAGGACCTTGCATACTTATAGTGAACTTGAGGTACAAAAACCTTCTTAGGATAACTATGATGTTTCTATCTTTGATGCTAAAACTCAATCTGTTAATGAATATTCACCTAGTGATAATGAAAATGATAATGGTAATGTTCATGAAGATACTCCACTAGCCAATGATAAAGAACCAGGTAATGATGTTGAAATAGAACCTGTTGTTGATCTTGATAACCCACAACCTAAAAATAAACGTTATGATAAAAGAGACTGTGTTCCTAGAAAACATGGTAAAGAAAGAGAGCCATGGGTTCAGAAACCCATGCCCTTTTCACCTAAACAATCTAAGAAAAAGGATGATCAAGAATTTGAACGCTTTGCTGAAATGCTTAGGCCAGTCTTTTTGCATACTCGTTTGACTGGTATTTTAAATATGGCCCCATATGCTAAATACATGAAAGATATTATAACTAATAAAAGAAAAATACCTGAAGCTGAAATCTTCACCATGCTTGCTAATTATTCTTTTAAGGATGGAGTATGTAAGAAACTTGGAGATCCAGAAATACCAACTATACCATGCTCTATTAAAATAAACTATGTCAAAACTGCTTTATGTGATTTGGGAGCCGGTGTTAGTATTATGCCTTTCTCTTTAGATAAAAGACTTGATTTGAATAAGCTCACACCTACTAAAATATCGTTGCAAATGGCCGACAAATCAACTGCCATACATATCGGTATTTGTGAGGATGTGCCCGTTGTTGTTGCAAATGTCACTATCTTAACAGACTTTGTTATACTTGATATGCCTGAGGACAACAACATGTCGGTTATCCTTGGTAGACCCTTTTTGAATACTGCAGGGGCTGTTATTGATTGCAATAAAAGCAAAGTCACTTTTCATATCAATGGTAAAGAGCATATGGTGCTTTTTCCAAGGAAACAATTTCAAGTTAATGGTATTAAAGTTATTGAAAAGTCTCCGACAATTACTATTGGAAGTTTTCAACTCCCTCTTCCTAATGCCAAAAAGAAATATGAAATACTTATTGTTTTTGATATGCGTATCCCCATTGAGGTAACTTGGTGTTTTACAAAGATTCTTCGGGTTCATGCTAATCGAAAGTAGTTCTTAATAAGACTTGATCAACCTCATTAATGGATTATTTTCGAGAGGCATGTGGTCAATGAATTTAGTAGGAACAACTCTCTACACCTACCTTTTGTTTTATGTTATTCTTAGTTAATCAAATGAAATGCCAAGCTTATCTTGTTTTCTGAATTTTCCGTGCAATAAAAAGTGCCCAAAAAAGTGCTCAGGATGACCTGAAATTTTGACATGGTTTTTTTCTGACTATTTAAGAATTTTGATACAAAAAACATCACAGGGGGGTGCCCCTGGTGCCCACTAGGAACTAGGGCGCGCCAGCTACCCAGGCGCGCTCTGGTGGGTAGTGGGCCCCATGAGGTCCCCTCAGTTATCCCTTTAGCCTCTACCATCACCAACGTGCAGAAAAATCACTCCAGCTCTCTCTCTCTCTCTCTCTCTCTCTCTCTCTCTCTCTCTCGTGTTCTTGCTCTCAAACTCATGGATTTCGATCTCTTTGCTCAAAGCTCCATTTCTGAAACTATTTTAGGGGACTGCTACTTGGTATGTGACTCCTCCATTGCTCCAATTATTTTTTGTTCCAGTGGTTTATATTTTGAGTAATTAGATACTCTTGGTGCTGCTGTAAATGAGCATGCATGTTGAATTCTTTGAGTTCCAAGTAGTTTGAATGCTTGATATAGCCTCTAGACATCCATATGAGTAGTTGCTATCAATGTTGTGAAGTTTTGTTGACAAAATTTTATGACCCAAAAATTTCAGAAATTGTTCACAAATAAAATGTACCTCTTTGGCGGGAGTTCTTCGAGGAGGAGGTCCTTGGAGGCATCATCGAGAAAAAGCTCGATACGACAATCTTATATTGAACCAAGTGCAAGCTTGATGCGGGACGCCGATACCAAATCGTGCCTATGGCCGTGTAATGAGTTCATGCTAGGTGCAGGTATCAAGGAAGAATTTGAGCAGTATGTTCACAACACTGAGCTCGCTCCCTTCATCACAGATAAGTGCATTCAACATCTCAACCTCACCAAAACGTTTACTAAGAAATTTAAATATCATTCACGTGACTCTAGAGTTTCATTTAGCCTTTATGATAATGCCTTCAGTATGCCTCTAAATGAATTATGTGTTGCTTGCAAAATTCCATATTGGGGTTAACTTGACGAACTACCAAAATTTGAGTAGGAGATGTTTTTAACTAGCCTCTGCTGTGGTGAGAATAGAGGAGTGACACAAGCTAGAATAAAAAGTATACAATTTCCATCAATTCGTTACTGTGCTCTCTTTAATGGCAAATGTTGTTGGGTTCTACGGTAGGGTGCGTCGACTGCAAATTAAAATTTTCCTACGCGGAGAACAACAGGAACATGCTACGGGAGATGGATCACGGTTCGTTACCACTAAACGCGCAGTGCCGTGCAGCGGAAGAAGAGTTGGGGCAGCACGTCCGCGTGGATCGTCTCCTCCTCGTCCGATCTCCCTCGAACAGCCGGCCGCCCAATCCCACGTACAAGTTCGCCGGAGCGGCGCAAGTGCACCGCCTCTAAAGGTATCCACGCGTGCAGGAGGAACACCGTGCGGCGGACTGCTAGGTCCGATCACACAGTCGGCGGTGAGTGGAGGTGGCTAGTTGCAACAGATGCAATGCCCTAATGACGGTGCCGAAGCGATCAACCGCATGAGTGTGCCGCACCTCCACTTTATATAGGCGTCCGTCGCGGGCTCAACACTTGGGCCTCGCATGGACCCTAAAGCCCAAAGTCTACTCAGTCGCGTTCCAAGTCCAGCTCGGATCACATCCGACCAGTGTCCTCCGAACCAACCTTGTAGGTTCCTTCCCTGAAGCGCGCGGCCCCTTAGGTTCAAGTCGGCTTGGTCATAGTTCGGATCACCTCCGACCTGCACGGTTGGTAGCAGCCTCAAGAAAGGCGTGCCGACCACCAAGTAGACTATGAAGCTGGTTAGGTGAACCTGTACAACATGTCACACTTCTGTTCCCTTTGCCTCACGATATATGTTGTTGGGCTCAAGGCGAGACTGTCATCCCTGTGCTAGCCCGACCTCTTTCTCGTTCCAATGATACCGACCACAAACCGGATTATCTCATAATCCCTGTCGCATGGCCATGCTTATCCTGGTCAGATTACATGAGGGGCCCAAAGTATATCTCTCCTGATCGGAGGGGCAAATCCCATCTTGCTCAACCATGTCTCGCAGCATGGTACTGGACAAACCCGAAACCTACCTTTGTAACTACCCAGTCATGGAGTAGCGTTTGGTCGGCCCAAAGCAAGTCTGTCACCATCCCGAGTACATGCATCAACTCAGGTCTTAGGACATAGAACATATGTTGTACTAGAGACTCACAGATGAGATATCGCTGCGTCTCATAGTTGGGTCTGTCCGACTCGGACCTTATCTCGACTCGGATCCGACTATGTCAAATCCGACCAGATCCTTCTGAGTCCATATTATCCGGTTAGCATCCAATGCTCCATGGCTAGTGAGACCGAGCCATCGACCATGTCATATGCTAGTCTAGTCGGCTGCGCGTCCACACAACCCTTTCGACTAGGGACCTTTTTAGACAGTCATCATACAATGCATAGTCCCACAAACAAGTCACGTACTTGCTGATACACATCATTGATAATGTCCAAGGACTATCTTTATTCATAAACACATAGGAAATATCATCATACATGATTGCCTCTAGGGCATATCTCCAACAGTCTCCCACTTGCACTAGAGTAAATCAAATAGACATCGAATTCCCATAGCTCTAACGTGCCCCTCATGCTTGGGTTGTGGAAGTGGCTTAGTCAATGGATCTGCAACATTTGCATCCGTGTGAATCTTGCATAACTCTACATCACCATTCTTTACGATCTTACGCATCAGGTGATATTTCCGATCTATGTGTCTGACCTTGTGGTGATTCCTCGGCTCCTTGGCTTGTGCGATGGCACCAGAATTATCACAATAAAGGTCCAACGGTTTCACCGACTCTGGGAAAATACCAAGATCATCCAGAAAATGCCGGATCCAAACACCTTCATTTGCAACTTCACAAGCCGCAATGTATTCGGCTTCTGTGGTAGAATTGGCCACCGTACCCTGCTTGGAACTCATCCAGTGCACTGCCCCTTGGTTCAGGACGTACACGAATCTGGACTGTGATCGACAATCATATCTGTTGGTTTGGAAACTAGCATCTGCGTAACCCCTTATGACGAGCTCTTCCTCACCTCCATAAACTAGGAACATCTCTTTAGTCCTTTTCAGGTACTTCAAAATAGTCTTTACCGCTGCCCAGTGACTCTCACCTGGGTTGGCCTAGTATCTGCTTGTTAGGCTTATTGCAAAAGCAACATCAGGCCTTGTACATATCATGGCATACATGATGGACCCGATTGCAGAGGCATACAGAATCCTACTCATCCTTCTTCACTCATCAGACGTCGAAGGACTCTGAGTCTCGCTTAGCCTTATACCATGTGAGAGTGGCAAGAACCCTTTCTTTGCCTCACTCATGTTGAACTGCTTCAACACTTTATCTATGTACATGCTCTGGCTTAAGCCGAGCAGCCTCCTTGATCTATATCTATAGATCTTAATGCCTAAAATATACACTACCTCACCAAGATCTTTCATCTAAAACTTGCTATTCAATGACTCCTTGACCGAGTTCAACATCGAAACATCATTTCCGATCAGTAGTATGTCATCCACATACAAGATCAAAAACACTATCGAGCTCCCACATAACTTCTTGTATAAACAAGAGTCCTCTTTGCTTTTGATGAAACCGAGACCAGTGACGACCTCATCAAAACGATTGTTCCAACTCCGAGATGCTTGCCTCAACCCATAAATGGATCTCTTGAGCTTGCATACCTTACTAGTGCTAGTCAGATCGACAAAACCCTCGGATTGTATCATATACACGTCCTCGGTTAAATTTCCAGGAAGGAAAGCCGTCTTGACATCCATCTGCCATATCTCCTAATCAAAATATGCAGCTATAGCTAGTACGATCCTCATCGACTTCAGCATCGCTACCGGCGAGTAAGTCTCATCGTAGTCAATCCTTGAACTTGTCCATAACCTTTAGCGACAAGCCGAGATTTGTGGATCTGAACATTTCCATCCACATCGGTTTTCTTCTTAAAGACCCATTTGCAACCAATGGAAGTTACGCCAGGTGGAGGATCAACCAAGTCCCAGACTTGATTCTCATCCATGGACTTTAACTCGGATCTCATGGCCTCCAGCCATGCCTCGGAATCTGGGATCACCATCGCTTCCGCATACATGGCCGGCTCGTCGCTTTCTAGAAACAATACATCACGCACTCTGCGCAATCTTTCCGACCTACGTGGTTCCGGTGCCGCTTGCACTACAGGTTCCCTGACTGACTCCGGTATGATCTCATCACCAGCCGAGCCGTCCCCGAGTGGTCCTCGAATTTCTTCAAGTCGAATCGTCCTCCCACTGGCCTCCCGACTAAGAAACTCTTTCTCAAGGAAAACCCCGTTCTGAGCAACAAACACTTTGTTCTCCTCCCGGTTGTAGAAGCTATATCCCAAGGTTTCCCTCGGATATCCCACGAATATGCATTTATCCGACTTGGGTGTAAGCTTGTCTGACATGAGTCGCTTGACAAATGCTTCACAACCCCAAATCTTTAGAAAAGACAAACTGGGACTCTTCCCGGTCCACATCTCATGTGGTGTCTTGTCTACGGATTTTGATGGTACCCTGTTAAGTGTGAAAGCTGTAGTTTCTAGAGCGTATCCCCAGAATGACAAGGGTAAATCCGATTTGCTCATCATTGACCGGACCATGTCCAACAAGGTCCTATTCCTCCGTTCGGACACGCTATTTCTCTGTGGCGTACCCGAAGGTGTGAGCTGAGGTACTATACCTCGACTTTTCAGATGATCATCAAACTCCTGGATCATGTACTCACCTCCACGATCTAATCATAGAAGCTTTATTGTCTTGTCGAGCTGATTCTCAACCTCGTTCTGAAACTCTTTGAACTTTTCAAAAGTTTCCGACTTGTGCCTCATCAAATAGATATATCCATATTTACTCAAGTCGTCGGTAAAAGTCACGAAGTACTGATAGCCACCTCTGGCAATTGTGCTCATTGGACCACATACATCACTATGTATAAGTTCCAATAGCTCAGATGGCCTCTCGCAACCCTTTGCGAAAGGAGACATAGTCATCTTGCCGAGAAAGCATGATTCAAATGTCTTGAACGACCCAAAGTCGGACGAAGTTAGGAGCCCATCATCATGGAGCTTCTTCATGCGTTTCAAACTAATGTGTCCAAGCCGGCAATGCCAGAAGTATGTTGGATTTATCTCATTAGGCTTATGCCTCTTGACATTCACGTTATAGACTGGTTCCTGTTCTAGATTAAATAGCCCATCAATAATGGGTGCATAGCCGTGGAACATACCATTCAAAAATATCGAACAACCATTGTCCTTTAAATTGAATTCATAACCTTGACTCATCAAATATGAGGCAGAAATAATGTTCCAACTAAGTGCAGGAATGTAATAACAATTATTCAATTCCATAATGAATCCGGGAGGAAGCTGGAGCTGCATCATGCCGACCTCCAACACAGCAACTCTTGCTTTGTTGCCGACCCTGATGTCAATCTCCCCTTGTGCCACACGCCTAGTTCTTACCAGCCCCTGCATCGAGTTGCAAATATGAACAACTGATCCGGTATCAAATACCCAAGAGCTACTAGGTATGTCAGCAAGGTAAATGTCTATAACATATGCAACAAGTGTACCTTTGCCTAAAGAAGCATTTCTGGCCTTCTTGCCATGCTCTGCAAGCCGCTTGCTACAGTTCCTCTTCCAGTGACCGGTCTCCTTGCAGTGATAGCAAACGGTCTTCGAGTCTGGTCCAGACTTCGGCGCAGCGGTGGAGGTTACCGTCTCCGTGCCCTTTGCCTTAGCCTTTTTCTTGGACCAACTCTTCTTGAACTTAGCCGATTTCTGCACCATCAACACTTGATGCGTGCCTTTATTAATATCTTGATCTGCCACCTTGAGCATCCCATGCAATTTAGTGATCTTCTTATCCATGCCATGCATATGATAGTTCGAGATGAACGTCCCATAGCTGGGCAGAGGAGAACCCAGAACAGCATCAGTAGCCAGCTCATCCAAGAGCGGGAATCCCAATCGATCCAAAGCTTGCACATATCCGATCATCTTGATCAAATATGGGCTCAGTGGATCACCTTCCTTCAGCTTGCAATCCATCAAGGATCACCAGGCGTTGAACCTTTCGGTCCTAGCCTATGTCTGAAACATGCTCTTGAGTCTCCCGATCATATCGTAAGCATCAACATTTTCGAAATGGTGTTGCAAATTGGGCTCCATACAAGCCAGCATCAGACAGCTGATCTCCATTGATTCATCAACGAGTTTCTGGTAGGCATTTTTAGTTGTGGCATTAGCATTATCGGCAGGTTCTTCTGGAAGTGGATCCTCTAGAACATGTTCCTTTTTTATCATGCTTGTGAACAATTCTCAGATTTCTATACCAGGTGGTAAAGTTTGTTCCATTCAGTTTATCCTTTTCAAGAATTGATTTCAATGCAAAGTTGGGTTGGGCAGGTGGTGCCATTGATCTACAACGGAAAACATGCAATCACTAAGCAATGTGTTTATGTAGAGTAATTCAAGCCTAAACAGAAATACTCCCATTGAAGTCAGCATCCCTCTGTAAACCCTTAGTGATTCAGGATCCGACTAGCGCATGCGACTAGTGAGCTTTAGCATCACTGCTAGCCAACATACCTATCCAGTAAGCAACTCCTTGCTAATCGTATCTCTATACGACTCCTGTCGGTCGGGAAGGCATCTTATACCCCGGCTCCCAACCTTCTTTGCCACAAGGCCCAAAACCATTTTGATAGCCTTGTCAAGCTAACTTGACGCAGTGCATGTACATGTCCGTGTCCGACACGAACCTTCAGTTCAAGGACACTTAGCAGCACCCCAATTTTATGAGCTCACTACTAGACGTACTTGACGTGTGAAGGTGCAACATCGGGGATGGCAATTCGCTTGATATTCATGAGGGATCATTCTATCATTCTAACATGCATAGAAACAAAGAAGCATAACAATCACAAATAAACACATATTGTGAAATAGTATGGCTCCCTCATGGACGTTCTTCCAGGTCAGCTCCGACTCTGATGACCATCTACAAACTCCATCTTGTTTGTCACGCTGGGACGCCAAGCCACCAACCTGATCTCTATTATCCAACTACTGCAACTAGTAATGAATTTTACATAGAGTCACAAGTCGACATGCAGGTCATCATACAATATAATGACAACACTTTGGCTCCTGTCGGCTGACTAACATGACACGCAGGCCATGTATAAATTACACACATGCATCACATACACATGAGCCATACTATTCGCATCAAACATGCAAAACAAATTTATGCATAGAATAGCATTCTACCTGTTTGTGTGTCGGGTACGAAATACACGACGCTACGCACACTGCGGTCCCGATCTTATCGATCATCATGAATCTGATTCAGATTTACGTTTCACTGTTAACCCTAATTGTGGATAACCGACCAGTAGGGGTAGATCGTGTCACGACCTCATCGATCCCGATTGACAGAAAACATAGCCTCAACGATCCCCATGTGCAGTTGATCACATCAACCGTGCACATAGCCGATCTTACCAACGACAACAGATCTCATCTGCCGCCTCCACATATCTAATATGCATACGATCTAAATCCAAATCCTATAGCAGAGGCTCTGATACCACTATTGGGTTCTACGATAGGGTGCGTTGACTGCAAATTAAAATTTTCCTACGCGCAGAACAACAGGAACATGCTACGGGAGATGGATCACAGTTCGTTACCACTAGACGCGCAATGTCGTGCAGCGGAAGAAGAGTTGGGGCAGCGCGTCCGCGTGGATCGTCTCCTCCTCGTCCGATCTCCCTCAAACAGCCGGTCGTCCGATCCCATGTACAAGTTTGCCGTAGCGGTGCAAGTGCACCGCCTCTAACGGTATCTGCGCGTGCAGGAGGAACACCGTGCGGCGGACTACTAGGTCTGATCACACCGTCGGCGGCGAGTGGAGGTGGCTAGTTACAACACATGCAAAGCCCTAATGACGGTGCCAAGGTGATCAACCACATGAGTGTGCCGCACCTCCACTTTATATAGGCGTCCTTCACGGGCTCAACACTTGGGCCTCGCACGGACCCTAAAGCCCAAAGTCTACTCGGCCGCGTTCCAAGTCCAGCTCGGATCAGATCCGACCAGTGTCCTCCGAACCGACCTTGTAGGTTCCTTCCCTTAAGCGTGCGACCCCTTAGGTTCAAGTCGGCTTGGTCATAGTTCGGATCACCTCCGACCTGCATGGTTGGTAGCGGCCTCTAGCAAGGCGTGCCGACCACCAAGTAGACTATGAAGCTGGTTAGACGAACCTGTACAACATGTCACACTTCTGTTCCCTTTGCCTCACGATATATGTTGTCGGGCTGAAGGCGAGACTGTCATCCCTGTGCTAGCCCGACCTCTTTCTCATTCCATTGATACCGACCACAAACCGGATTATCTCATAATCCCTGTCGCATGGCCATGCTTATCCTAGTCGGATCACACGAGGGGCCCAGAATATATCTCTCCTGATCGGAGGGGCAAATCCCATCTTGCTAGACCATGTCTCGCAGCATGGGACTGGACAAACCCGAAACCTGCCTTTGTAACTACCCAGTCACGGAGTAGCGTTTGGTCGGCCCAAAGCAAGTCTGTCACCATCCCGAGTACATGCGCCAGCTCAGGTCTTAGGACATAGAACGTATGTTGTACTAGAGACTCACAGATGACATAGTTGGGTCTCATAGTTGGGTCTGTCCGACTTGAACCTTATCTCGACCCGGATCCGAATATGTCGAATCCGACCAGATCCTTCTGAGTCCATATTATCCGGTTAGCATCCAATGCTCCATGGCTAGTGAGATCGAGCCATCGACTGTGTCATATGCTAGTCTAGTCGGTTGCGCGTCCACACAGCCCTTTCGACTAGGAACCTTTTAAGACAGTCATCATACAATGCATAGTCCCACAAACAAGTCACGTACTTGCTGATACACATCATTGATAATGTCCAAGGACTATCTTTATTCATAAACACATAGGAAATATCATCATACATAATTGCCTCTAGGGCATCTCTCCAACAAATGCATCATGGGCAAACAAGACTGTAGTACCCTCTGTTACCTAGACTTGAGCCTCATACACACCATTCTAACTGGAATTAAATGTTATAATCTTGGATCAATCGTTGCACATAGGTTTCAACGCAATGCTGATAGTGGTCAATTTTATGCAGGGATTTATGCCTCCCATATAGCTAGGAAGCTGGGAGTGTCACCATGGCCCAATGATCCTATTTTACCTACCTAGTACCTAGACTTTGGGGCCATGCAGTGTCATGAGTTCATTAAATATAAGGTCACTAACTATAATTACAACTAGATGTTCGATAAAAAAATCATTGTGCCTGTTATTTTGGATGCGCTTGCTCTTCTTGATTACCGGAGTAAAGGAAGATACTACATCTATGAGAGAGAGGTACGCGAGTACAACACGACGCTAGAGGTTGCTCGCTAGGCCGAGGAAGTTGCACGAAGATCCTCCACAAGCTATTATTCTAACTATTATCCGAGCCGCGGGTGGTGATTACCAAGCTAGGCCAAAAGCCTAAGCTTGGGGAGTACATATTCCCATTGCCATTGCATTCATGTTCACACATTCCAATCTAGTTGTTGGTGTTCACACTTTTTCCATTGTATTATCCATGCTAGTTTTATTTTCTTGCTTTCTTCTCGTGTGTTCTAAAAACTTTGAGAAAACCCAAAAAATATTTCTCGCTTCTTTTCGGTTTTTCTTTCTAGTTTAAGTAGTAGTAGTATTAAAAAAACAAAAAGATTTCTCATTTCTTCTTTTGCTTGTTGGGAGCTTTCCCGTGTAAATAGTTTTTCTCATTTATGTTTTTCTTTCTTTAATTTACTTCCATCAAGAAAAACCAAAAACTTCAAAAATATTTCAGTGTGTTTCTCTGAAATTCTTTTCGTTTTTGTTGAGTCGTACCAAGGTGAAGACCACGATGAAAATGTTGAGTGGCTCTCATATGCCTCATTGTTGATCTAACAGAGAGCCCATATTATTTTGCCTTCTCCTCTGAATAAAATGTTGTAGATTCCAGCTTAGTCCATGACACTCTTGCACTATTATTATTTTCATATCATTCGGTCGTGCAAGTGAAAGGCAATAATGACGATATATGATGAAGTGACTGAGGCAAGGAAAAGTGGGTATGAACTCACCTTGTTTTTGTTTTTGTAAATATGTTTAACTCAGTACCCATGATTCAGCGTATTATGATTGAACATGTCTACAATGACAATTAGATGTTATAGTTACTCGTGCCATGCTTAAGTAGCTAGGAGTGGATAATGATTTATCGTAGATGTCAACATGCATTAAAATGGTTGTGATGTAGTATGATGATATGGTATCCTCCTCTAAATGTTTCGGCTTGACTTGGCACATGATCATGCATGTAGTTGATTCAAAACCAACATAGCCTCCACGATATTTATGTTCATGGTGTTTATATCCTATTCATGCTAGTATTCAATGTCAATTGTTCATAATGCATGATCATGACCGTTTTTTCTCTCTAGCCGGTCGCTTCTCAACCTAACTTCTAGCCTTCGCCAGTGCTAAGCGGGAATACTTCTTGTGCATCAAAATCCTTAAACCAAAGTTATTCTAGATGAGTCCACTATATCTACCTATATGCGGTATTACCCTGCCGTTCCAAGTCAATTTGCATGTGCCACCTCTAAAAGTTCAAATGAACATTTGTTTTGTGTGACCAGACCGCTCATGGAGTGACAGGGGGCGTTTAGTATCTTCCATGCTAAGCGGGTTATTCTCATGACGAATGTTTATTCACTCGTTCTTGCATGAGAGGGCCTGGCAATAGGGATGCCCATTCCTGAAATAAAAAATACAAATAATTAAACAAAACTCCCCTAGACTGTTGTTGGTAAGGAGCGCACCTGAGGATTCGGCTAGCCATGGCTTGTGTTTGTTGCTGGAGGGGAGTAAACTTTACTTTTATCGCTTGGGAACCGCCGCTAATTTGTTTAGCATGGAAGATATTGAAAACTCTTGGTCGTAACATTGACAGGAAGGGTATACCTCCCAAAATTATATTTATCTTTGATTTAAGCTTCGAGCTCTGGCACCTCTGCAAATCCCTACTTCCCTCTGTGAAGCGCCTATCTATTTACTTTTATGTTGAGTCATCACCTTCTCAAACAAGCACCAGTCTTGAGAGCATTATTGTCATCCTCATGCATTATGTATAGTTAATGTTGAATGCATCATGACTGGATCTCTTCTACCATGAATTACAATGTTTAGTCGCTGCTTAAACTTTGGAGGTGCTCTGCATTTATGCTTTGTGGTCTCAGAAAGGGCTAGCAAGATACCACTATTGTCATATTATATCATGATTGTTTTGACAAGGTGTTGGCCTTTTAGATATCTTATTATTGCTCTGAGTTGATTATGCCATTGATATGAGTGAATATAATTTCTAAGAGTTATTGTTTGCATGGTTAGTCATGATATTTGCTGAAAACCTGGGTGCTATTTAAGGATATATATGGACACAAGAACAAAAGAGTTCTTTAAATTTTTTCTTTATCACTTTCAGTTTGTCAACTGAATTGCTTGAACTACCATCGTATCTACTTGGGGGAGTTGATACGTCTCCATTGTATCTACTTTTCCTAACACTTTTGCTCTTGTTTTGGACTCTAATTTGCATGATCCAAATTAAACTAACCCGGACTGACGTTGTTTTCAGCAGAACTACCATGGTGTTGTTTTTGTGCAGAAATAAAAGTTCTCTGAATCAGACGAAACTTTTTGGGGAATTATTTTGGAATAAGTAAAAGATAGTGGAACCAAGACCCATTGGAGGGGGTGCCCAGCTGCCCACTAGGCACCAGGGTGCATACAACTTGCAAGATAGGATCAATAACTCAAATATATTCATGAAAATGTAAAGGGTTTGGATCTGAAATCATGGCACTCGGGCCCTAGTGACAAGCATTAAGCATAGAAAAGTCATAGCAACATCAATCTCAAAACAAAGTGGATATTGGGGATCAAGCCCTAACAAACTGATTCGATTACATGACAAATCTCATCCAACTCCATCATCGTCCAGCAAGCCTATGAAGGAATTACTCACTCCTGATGGTGAGCATCATGAAATTGGTGATGAAGAAGGGTTGGTGATGATGATGGCGACGAATCGCATTCCTTGGAGCCTCAAGATCTGCCCTCCCAATGAAGAACAGGAGGTGGCGGCGGATCTGTATCGTGAAATGTGATGAAACTTCGTCTATTTTTTTCTTGGGGAAAAGGAATTTATAGGCTTGAGATTATGGTCAGCGGAGCCACGTGAGCCCCACAAGGCATCAGGGCATGCGCTGTTGTCTTGTGGGTAACTGGTGGCCCCCTCCGGTGGATCTCCACTCCAGTATTTTTTATATATTCTAAAAAAATTCCAAAAAATTATGTCCAATTCTGAGAACTTTTTTTTCTGCACAAAAAACAACACCATGGTAGTTCTGCTGAAAATAGCGTCAGTCGGGGTTAGTTTCATTCAAATCATGCAAATTATAGTCCAAAACAAGAGCAAAAATGTTTGGAAAATTAGATATGACGGAGCGTATAACCACGCAACTGGCAGGTGGGGTGAATACCCTACATACCACACAAAGGCTATCCAGAGCGAGGGTCGCCCCTACCCCCCCCCCCACACACACACACTCACACTCGACAACCACCATTAGCGCCATTGGTGGTCGACAACTTCTGCTTGTGAGGTGTGGAGAGGAATGGCGGCTTGTCGATGGCGCCTATGTTGGGGCGATCACCATAGGTGAAGTGAGGGCCACCTCGGTAAGCCGTGTTGGCAGAGGAATTCTCAATGTAGAACTCTATAGTGAAATGAGCTTTGACACGTTGTTCCATCCCAAGGAGGCGAGCATAGATATCGTGTGAGGTGATCGTGGTATCACACCCATGAACAACCTCAATGAGCGAGTCATACTCACTGTCAAGGCCCTTAAGAATGAACGAAGTTGATTCCTCATCACTAAGGGGTTGAACAATGGAGGAGAGTGTGTCAGTGAGAGACTCGATCTCGCTGAAGAAGACCGAGGCAGAAAGATCCCACGTCTTCAAGTCTTGGAGTTGTTGACGCATTGTCATAGATCGATCCATGGATAGAGTCGCAAAGCTCCTCTCGAGAACAGAGCAAACCTCCTAGGATGTGGCGGCAAAGAGGACCACGCCAGACAACACTTCAATGAGAGATGACCAGATGGTGGAGAGGATCGCTTGATCTTAAGCAATCCAAACACGGTACACCATATTGAGCTCTGTGACACGTGCACTGGTAGCTGTACACTGCGAGAGAAACTGTGTGGGGCATAACAGGGTCCCATCGACAAAACCCTCGAGGTAGTGGCTATGAAGAAGAGGCAGGAATTGCGCTCGCTAGTAGAGATACTTGTCAGCGGAGAGCTTGATGGTGACGAGGTTGGCAAAGTGGAAGGGCACATGTAGCTGCACATCCTCCACCACTGGTTTGATAGTTTCATAGAGGGCAGGGGCTTCCAGGTGAAGGAAATATGCCCTAGAGGCAATCATAAAGTTATTATTTATTTTCTTATTTTATGATAAATGTTTATTATTCATGCTAGAATTGTATTAACCGGAAACTTAGTACATGTGTGAATACATAGACAAAACATAGTGTCCCTAGTATGCCTCTACTTGACTAGCTCGTTAATCAAAGATGGTTATGTTTCCTAAAAATAGACATGTGTTGTCATTTGATAAATGGGATCACATCATTAGGATAATGATGTGATGGACATGACCCATCCGTTAGCTTAGCATTATGATTGCTACAGTTTCATTGCTACTGCATTCTTCATGACTTATACATGTTCCTCTGACTATGAGATTATGCAACTCCCGAATACCGGAGGAACACCTTGTGTGCTATCAAACGTCACAATGTAAATGGGTGATTATAAAGATGCTCTGTAGGTGTCTCCGAAGGTGTTTGTTGGGTTGGCATAGATCGAGATTAGGATTTGTCACTCCGTGTTTCGGAGAGGCATCTCTGGGCCTTCTCGGTAATACTCATCACTATAAGCCTTGCAAGAAATGTGACTAATGAGTTAGTTGCGGGATGAAGTATTACGGAACGAGTAGATAGACTTGCCGGTAACGAGATTGAACTAGGTATGATGATACCGACGATCGAATCTCGGGCAAGTAACATACCGATGACAAAGGCAACAACGTATGTTGTTGTGCGGTTTAACCGATAAAGATCTTCGTAGAATATGTTGGAGCCCATATGAGCATCCAAGTTCCGCTATTGGTTATTGATCGGAGATGTGTCTCGATCATGTCTACATAGTTCTCGAACCCGTAGGGTCCGCACGCTTAACATTCGATGATGATATGTATTATGGGTATGTGTTTTTGATGACCGAAGTTTGTTTGGAGTCCCAGATGAGATTATAGATGTGACTAGGAGTCTCGAAATGATCAAGACATAAAGATTGATATATTGGACCATGTTATTCGGACACCAGAAGAGTTCCGGGAAGTTTCGGGTAAAACCAGAGTGCCGGAGGGGTTACCGGAACCCCTCGGGAGAACTAATGGGCCACCATGGGCTTTAGTGGAGAGAGAGGAGGGCAGCCAGGGCAGCCCCCCCCCCTTGGAGTCCGAATTGGACAAGGAAAGGGGGGCGGCGCCCCCCTTTCCTACTCCCTCTCCCTCTCCTTCCTTCCCCCTCTCTTCTTTGAAGTGGAATCCTACTAGGACTAGGAAGTCCTAGTAGAACTCCTCCTCTTGGGCGCGCCCCCTCGGGCCGGCCGGCCTCCCCCTCCCTCCTCTATGTACGGGGGCTGGGGGCACCCTAGAACACACAAGTTTCTCTTAACCGTGTGCGGTGCCCCCCTCCACAGTTACACACCTCGATCATACCATCGTAGTGCTTACGCGAAGCCCTATGCCGGTAACATCATCATCACCGTCACCACGCCGTCGTGCTGATGGAACTCACCCTTGTCCTCAACTGGATCAAGAGCATGAGGGACGTCATCGAGCTGAATGTGTGCTGAACGCGGAGGTGTCGTACGTTCGGTACTTGATCGGTTGGATCGCGAAGAAGTTCGACTACATCTACCGTGTTATTGAAATGCTTCCGCTTTCGGTCTATAAGGGTACGTGGACACACTCTCCCCTCTTGTTGCTATGCATCACCTAGATAGATCTTGCTGATCATAGGAAAGTTTTAGAAATTACTGCATTCCGCAACAGTGGCATCCGAGCCACGTCTGAGTAGATGTTATATGCACAAGTAGAACACAAAGAGTTGTGGGTGATAATAGTCATACTGCTTACCGCCAACGTCCTACTTTGATTCAGCGGTATTGTTGGATGAAGCGGCCCAGACCGACATTACATGACCACGTTCATGAGACTGGTACTACCGACGTGCTTTTGCAGATAGGTGGCTGGCGGGTGTCTAATTTCTCCAACTTTAGTTGAATCGAGTTTGGCTACGGCCGGTCCTTGTTGAAGGTTAAAACATCACAATTGACAAAAAATCGTTGTGGTTTTGATGCGTAGGTAAGAACGGTTCTTGCTAGAAGCTTGTAGCAGCCACGTAAAATTTGCAACAACAAAGTAGAGGACATCTAACTTGTTTTTGCAGGGCTTGCTATGATGTGATATGGTCAAGACATGATGTGATATAAATTGTTGTATGAAATGATCATGTTTTGTAACAGAGTTATTGGCAACTAGCCGGAGCCATACAGTTGTCATTTTATTGTATGCAATGCAATCACCATGTAATTGCTTTACTTTATCACTAAGCGGTAGCGATAATCGTAGAAGTAATAGTTGGCGAGATGACAACAATGCTATGATGGAGATCAAGGTGTCGCGCCGGTGACGATGGAGATCATGATGATGCTTCGGTGATGGAGATCATAAGCACAAGATGATGATGGCCATATCATGTCACATATTTTGATTGCATGTGATGTTTATCTTTTATGTATCTTATTTTTCTTAGTACGGCGGTAGCATTATAAGATGATCCCTTACCAAATTTCAAGGTATAAGTGTTCTCCTTGAGTATGCACCATTGCTACAGTTCGTCATGCCGAGACATCACATGATGATCGGGTGTGATAAGCTCTACGTTCACATACAACGGATGCAAGCCAGTTTTGCACACGCAGAATACTCGGGTTAAACTTGACGAGCCTAGCATATGCAGATTTGGCCTCGGAACACTGAGAACGAAAGGTCGAACGTAAATCATATAGTAGATATGATCGACATAGTGATGTTCACCATTGAAAGCTACTCCATCTCACGTGATGATCGGAGATGGTTTAGTTGATTTGAATCATGTGATCATTTAGATGTCTAGAGGGATGTCTATCTAAGTGGGGGTTCTTAAGTAATATGATTAATTGAACTTTAATTTATCATGAACTTAGTCCCGATAGTTATTTTGCATGTCTATGTTATTGTAGATCAATGGCCCGTGCTACCGTTCCTTTGAATTTTAATGCGTTCCTAGAGAAAGCTAAGTTGAAAGATGATGGCAGCAATTACACGGACTGGGTCGGTAACTTGAGGATTATCCTCATTGATGCACATACGAATTACGTCCTGGAAGCACCGTTATGTGTACCACCCGCCCCAGCAACTGCAGACATTGTGAATGCCTGGCAGACGCGTGTTGATGACTTCTCGATAGTTCAGTGTGCCATGCTCTACGGCTTAGAATCGGGACATCAAAGACGTTTTGAACGTCATGGAGCATATGAGATGTTCCAAGAGTTGAAGTTAATATTTCAAGAAAATGCCAGAGTTGAGAGATATGAAGTCTCCAACAAGTTCTACAGTTGTAAAATGGAGGAGAATAGTTATGTTAGTGAATACATACTCAGAATGTGTGGGTACCATAACCACTTGACTCAGCTGGGAGTTCATCTTCCTGATGACAGTGTCATTGACAGAGTTCTTCGATCACTGCCACCAAGCCATAAAGGCCTGGTGATGAACTATAATATGCAAGGGATGAACAAGACTATTCCTGAGCTCTTCGCAATGCTAAAAGCTGCGGAGGTAGAAATCAAGAAGGAGCATCAAGTGTTGATGGTCAACAAGACCACTAGTTTCATGAAAAAGGGCAAAGGGAAGAAGGGGAACTTCAAGAAGAACGGCAGGAAAGTTGCTGCTTAGGAGAAGAAACCCAAGTATGTACCTAAGCCTGAAACTGAGTGCTTCTACTACAAAGGGACTGGTCACTGGAAGCGGAACCGCCCCAAGTATTTGGCGGATAAGAAGGATGGCAAAGTGAAAGGTATATTTGATATACATGTTACTGATGTGTACCTTACTAATGATCGTAGTAGCGCATGGGTATTTGATATTGATTCTGTTGCTCATATTTGCAACTCGAAACAAAGGCTACTGATTAAACGAAGATTGGCCAAGGACAAACTGATGATGTGCGTGGGAAAAGGTTCCAAGGTTGATGTGATCGCCGTCAGCATGCTACCTCTACATCTACCTTCGGGATTAGTTTTAGACCTGAATAATTGTTATTTGGTAACAGCGTTGAGCATGAACATTATATTTGGATCTTATTTGATGCGAAATGGTTATTCATTTTAATCAGAGAATAATGGTTGTTCTATTTATATGAGTAATATATTTTATGGTCATGCACCCTTGCTGAGTGGTCTATTTTTGTTGAATCTCGATCGTGATGATACACATGTTCATAATATTGAAGCCAAAAGATGCAAAGTTGATAATGATAGTGCAACTTATTTCTGGCACTACCGTTTGGGTCATATCGGTGTAAAGTGCATGAAGAAACTACATGCTGATGGACTTTCGGAATCACTATGAATCACTTGGTGCTTGCGAACCATGCCTCATGGGCAATATGACTAAAACTCCATTCTCCGGAACAATGGAACGAGCTACTGACTTATTGGAAATAATACATACAGATGTATGCGGTCCAATGAGTGTTGAGGCTCGTGGCGAGTATCATTATTTTCTTACCTTCACAGATGATTTGAGCAGATATGGTTATATCTACTTAATGAAGCATAAGTCTAAAACATTTAAAAAGTTCAAAGAATTTCAGAATGAAGTGGAAAATCATCATAACAAGAAAATAATATTTCTATGATCTGATCGTGGAGGTGAATATTTAAGTTACGAGTTTGGTCTTCATTTGAAACAATGTGGAATTGTTTCACAACTTACGCCACCTGGAACACCATAGCGAAATGGTGTGTCCGAACATCGTAACCATACTTTATTGGATATGGTGTGATCTATGATGTCTCTTACTGATTTACCGCTATCGTTTTGGGGTTATGCTTTAGAGACGGCTGCATTCACTTTAAATAGGGCACCATCAAAATCCGTTGAGATGATGCCTTATAAACTATGGTTTGGCAAGAAACCAAAGTTGTCGTTCCTTAAAGTTTGGGGCTGCGATGCTTATGTGAAAAGCTTCAACCTGATAAGCTCGAACCTAAATCGGAGAAGTGCGTCTTCATAGGATACCCAAAGGAAACTGTTGGGTACACCTTCTATCACAGATCCGAAGGCAAAATCTTTGTTGCTAAGAATGGTTCCTTTCTAGAGAAGGAGTTTCTCTCGAACGAAGTGAGTGGGAGGGAAGTAGAACTTGATGAGGTAACTATACCTTCTCCCTTATTGGAAAGTAGTTCATCACAGAAATCGGTTCCAGTGATTCTGTGACGCCCCCGATTCAATCGTACACTAAACATGCACACAAATGTGTACGATCAAGATCAGGGACTCACGGGAAGATATCACAACACAACTCTAAAACATAAAATAAGTCATACAAGCATCATATTACAAGCCAGGGGCCTCGAGGGCTCGAATACAAGAGCTCGATCATAGGCGAGTCAGCGGAAGCAACAATATCTGATTACAGACATAAGTTAAACAGGTTTGCCTTAAGAAGGCTAGCACAAACTAGGATATAGATCGAAAGAGGCGCAGGCCTCCTGCCTGGGATACTCCTAACTACTCCTGGTCGTCGTCAGCGGGCTGCACGTAGTAGTAGGCACCTCCAGTGTAGTAGTCGTCGTCAACGGCGGCGTTTGGCTCCTGGACTCCAGCATCTGGTTGCGACAACCAGAAAGAAAGGAAAGGGGGAAAAAGGGGGAGAAAGCAACCGTGAGTACTCATCCAAAGTACTCGCAAGCAAGGAACTATACTACATATGCATGGGTATATGTGTAAAGGGCCATATCGGTGGACTGAACTGCAGAATGCCAGAATAAGAGGGGGATAGCTATTCCTGTCGAAGACTACGCTTCTGGCAGCCTCCGTCTTGCAGCATGTAAAGAGAGTAGATTGAAGTCCTCCAAGTAGTATCTCCAAGTAGCATCTCCAAGTAGCATCTCCAGTAGCATCGCAGTAGCATAATCCTACCCGGCGATCCTCTCCTCGTCGCCCTGTAGAAAAGCGATCACCGGGTTGTCTGTGGAACTTGGAAGGGTGTGTTTTATTAAGTATCCGGTTCTAGTTGTCATAAGGTCAAGGTACAACTCCAAGTCGTCCTGTTACCGAAGATCACGGCTATTCGAATAGATTAACTTCCCTGCAGGGGTGCACCAACATACCCAGCACGCTTGATCCCATTTGGCCGGACACACTTTCCTGGGTCATGCCCGGCCGCGGAAGATCAACACGTCGCAGCCCCACCTAGGCTCAACAGAGAGGCCAGCACGCCGGTCTAAACCTAAGCGCACAGGGGTCTGGGCCCATCGCCCATAGCACACTGCACGTTGCGTACGCGGCCGAAAGCAGACCTAGCCTAGTGGCGTTCCAGTCCAATTCGGCGCGCGCCGCTCCGTCGCTGACGTCTGAAGTGCTTCGGCTGATACCACGACGTCGGGATACCCATAACTACTCCCGCGTAGATGGTTAGTGCGTATAGGCTCGTAGCCAACTCAGATCAAATACCAAGATCTCGTTAAGCGTGTTAAATATCCGCGAACGCCGAACAGGGCCAGGCCCACCTGTCTCCTAGGTGGTCTCAACCTGCCCTGCCGCTCCGCCACAGTAACAGTCGGGGGGCCGTCGGGAACCCAGGCCCACCTCTACCGGGATGGAGCCACCTGCCCTTTCAGCCCCCCATCTCCGAACAGTATCACAGGTAATGTAACAGTGTAAAGTATATAGTATATGCCCGTGATCACCTCCCGAAGTGATCACAGCCCAGTAGTATAGCATGGCAGACGGACAAGAATGTAGGGCCACTGATGGAACACTAGCATCCTATACTAAGCAGTAGGATAGCAGGTAATGGTAACAACAGTAGTAGCAAGGACAGGCCATGCAGCAGTATAGGATTAACTGAAAACAGTAACATGCTACACTACTCTAATGCAAGCAGTATAGAGAAGAGTAGGCGATATCTGGTGATCAAAGGGGGGGCTTGCCTGGTTGCTCAGACAAGGAGGGGTCGTTGGTGACGTAGTCGTACTCGGTGGCATCAGCGTCGGTCTCGTAGTCTACCGGAGATAAGAGGGGGAAGAAACAATGAATACAATGCAAACATAAACACGACGATGCGTGACGTGACAATGAGCGGTGCTAGGTGTGCCCTAACGTGGTATGAGGTGGTACCGGTTAAGGGGGGAAACATCCGGGAAAGTATTCCCGGTGTTTCGCGTTTTCGGGCAGAGGAGCCGGAGGGGGAAAGTTGCGAGTTCGATAGGTTAGGGGTGTGTGGCGGACGAACGGACTGCGTATCCGGATTCGTCTCGTCATTCTGAGCAACTTTCATGTACAAAGTATTTTCATCCGAGTTATGGATTATTTATTATTAATTTTCAAAGTTTTAATCATTTTTTTGAATTTATTTTAATTTGAAATAGAAGCTAAAATGCTACAAGTACCCAGCTCTGTGTACACAGATGTGTACCTAGAGGCTGACAGGTGGGCCAAGGGGGACCCAGTTGACCGGTCAAAGCTTGACTGGTCAACAGGGGTGGGGCCCCCTGTCATTCTCTTATTTACCTAATTATAGTTTAATTAGTTAACTAGCAGGTTAACTAAAGTTAAGTTAATTAAGCCGCTTAATTAATTAGTTAATTTTAATTCTTTTTATTATTACTTTTTTTAATCGTTTTCTGGGGCGGGTCCCACTTGTCATTCGGACAGGGGCCTTAACGGGTCGTGGGTGGCAGTTCTCGGGCTCCAGCCCGCCCGGTAGGGCGCTGCGGCCAACGGGTGAAGGGGGCGGCGCCTGGCCCGGCGCCGGTGACAGTGGCCGGAGCGGGGCGGCACAGCGAGGTGCGGTGGTGTGAGCGGGCGCGCACTGGGCCGCGGCTGGGCGAGCGCGCGCGACAACTGGCACGGCCAGAGGCCCGCGAGCGCGGCCAGTGAACATGGTGGGCGCCGCGATGGACGGGCGTGGTCGACGCGCTGTGAGCGCGAGCGCCCGCGCGGAGGGGAACGGGGCGACGACGGCAGCGAGACACGGCGCGGGACAGACGGGGGCGCGGTGACCGCGGGTTCGAGTGTGCCCCAGGCGAGCGAGGACGAGGACGGGGACCGTGCGGGAGCGAGGGCAGAGGAGGGAATGAGAAGGGGTCCTCACGTGCGAGGAGAGAAGGGGACGACGAGGCCTGGTGAGGCCGTCGAGGAGGAGGACGAGGAAGCGGGCGACGAAGGCGGTCCAACAAGGTGGTCCGACGACGACGGGCGACGGCGTCGGGTCGGGGCGGAGGAGCTTCGGGCGGCGGGGACGAGATGATGTAGAGGCGTCCGACGAGGTGGAGGTAGACGGGGGGGGTGGCTCCGGCGATCGTGGCTGGCGACGGCGGTTCCGTGCCCCGATCCAGAACGAGCACTGAGGGGGAGGGGATCGGTCTCGATCCAGATCCAGCGAGGGTGGGGGAGAACAAGAGAGACGTGGGGGGGGCTCGATCCCGATCCAGGAGTGGATCGGGGGGAGGAAGAGTGGGGGCGCGAGTACGGGGAGTGGGGGTGTCGGTGACTAGGGTTTCGGCACCAGGGGGTTAAGGGAGTGGGGTGGGCCAGCCGGTTGGGCCTTTGCCCAGTTGGGCTGGTGGCCTGCTGGGCCGAAGCCCAGTGATGGGGGGTTTGCTTTTCCTTTTTTTTCTTTTTTTACTTATTTCTTTAATGTTTTCATTTAAAGTTTCTTTTATTTTAGTTTTATAAAATACCCAGTCAGCACCTAAATTAGTATTACTAATTAGTCCACTGCCACAATTATTTTGGCACACTACTAATTTAGTTTTATTATTATAACTTTATAAAAGGCATCTAATTAATTGTTTTTGCTGTCATTTCTATTACTTTAGTGCATTTAAATATTTTATTAAAAGATAATTTATCCACCAATATTTACTAAGGATTATTAGACACATTAGGAACAATTTAGTTTCGACTTTTGAAAACTTTAATTGTTTAACTTAAATTCAAATTTTGAATATGAATCGTTTCGAACTAACGCGAGATTATCAACAGTAATCCGAGGTGACGTGGCATCGTTAACGTGGGGTTACTGTAGCCTAATTATCCGGGCGTCACAATTCTCCTCCACTACAAGAAATCCCGTCCCGAGATTTAAGGGGGAAGTAAGGGGGAAAGTTCTGGTTACGAAATTCTAACGAGTCTTCTCAGTCTTGGCTGCCCTTTCGAAGAGGTTGATCCCTTTCGTTGATGTCTTCATTTCTCTGCTTCAAGGCACCATGATCAAGTCGTCATCCTTTCTTCGGGATCTCCATCGTGCTACGAACGCGACCAAGGGGAAAAACTCCGGAAGAATGCATCTCCACAAAGCTGGGCATCTGACGGTGAACTCAATGGGAAATACACAAGGTACCCCGCGAGTTGTATTACCGTGAATTCGTTGAGTGCAATATACGATGGTACCAAAGTTTCAAACGGGTAGGCAATCATTCGATGACTAGACAGAAGCTGGAATGGTGGTTTGAACAACGAGAATAACATGCTGTTTGATTCCAGGATGAATAATGGTATAGATTTTAGCTTGTGAATCACATACGAAGCCAAGTGCACAGGACACATTAGAATCCGGGTTGTAACGAAGAGTCAGGTTTCGATCCAGTGGACCTGTGGGTTATGGGCCCACCATGTGGGTTGAAAGTAGGAAGGGTGGTGACATCTTGCACAGCCGCGACAGGGAGGCATGTCAGTGAATAGCTTGTCAGCTATGCCGGCAGCAATGTCGGTACCAAGGACGGGGAACGAATAGAGCAATTTTCCTGCTTGTTGAACGAGGCAAATCAATTGGCAAGCTATCACCCATCGGTGGTTACTGGAATGTCATCAACAATAGTAACAGGGTCTTACAAACAGAGTGGTACAACAAGGTGCTTACCTAAGCAGGGAATTATCTCTGCTTAGTTAAGTCAAATTACAGGAAATGTTAAACAAAAGAATGGAAAGGAAAACGTGATTATTAGATTAAACAGACCAATGGAAAGAAAAATTGTGATTACACACAATTATTAGGAGTATATCCTTCTCATGGGCAAGCAGAACATGGCATACTGGGTAGGAGAGCAAGTACCCAACCATTCAGATAAAGAGGCAAGGATTAATCAAGATTTTACCCATACAATGGTGTTTGGATAACTGACAAAGAAACATTTAGCATCGCGCCTCCAATGTTCTTGTTGATGAGTGGGGTATCATAGTCATGCTTCGAGGTAGCAATGATATGGTGTTTCAATCAAGGGTCTGACTTTGGATATGTAAAGCATCCATCAGGAACAACTTGTAGAATAAGTTTTACAATTTCCTCATGAAAGAATGGGTAACATTGCTAAAGAGGATACTATAAGAATAGGTCCTCCGGTCAAGTGTGCTAGGCATGCCATCACCTTACCGGGTCATACAAGGACCAATGTTATAACTCTTGGAAATATTCTCCAACCATCATATCCGACCGAGGTTCAGATCTGATTGGTGTTAGGATACCTCAGACTCAGGATGCCCGAGAAGAAAAGGTGCAAAACAAATTGACGAGATGACCTGGCAAGATTCTCGGGAAATGTACAATGGAAGCGAGTCCCGAAACAAGAGTTCCTCATTAAATCAAGGAGAGGAAGAGGAGGTAGTTGATGAACTCAGCGACAATTCACCGAGATTTTCAAAAGATGGACTTCCACAATTATGTGAAGAAGGAGATATCAATTGTCACATCAAATGATATAATGATGTATGTTCGAGAAAAACATCCACAATTAAACAATGGTTGAAAGGTGCACCCAAAATATGGGGTTAGGTAGCATGATCAATGTTAAAATGGTGATTCCATAACCAATAGTCTAAGAATGAACTATCGACCATTAAATTCAAAGCAATAGGGTTGCTAGAAGTTTTGAATTCACACGTCATAGCTCAATTGTCGGTATTCCGGTTAAAAAAAAACAATACGGGGTCCAAGGAATGAACGGAGATGGCGAGAATTATTATTATATCAAGAATTTTTAAGAGGTGGTGAAATTCTCACCACATTCTTGACAAAAAGAGATGGTAATACTCCAAGGTAATTAAGAACAAAGGCTGGATAGCAAGGAATTCAAGGTATAACACAGAACACGAACAAGTTTGTGTTGGAGGGGAGGCATTAAAGTGGTCGATGACAACACAAATCATCGAGGGCAAGGATGGTATTTCTCATCATGAATTCAATTGATATCTAGGAAGGAGTCAAGATGTTGATGATGATCACGACAAATTTTGTCGAGAGGCTCCACGAAGATGTAATGCATCGGCGATGACATCAAGTTAAAGGAATTATGAAGCAAAAGGTTATTGGAGCCATGGGTACAACACAAACTTGAAATCAAGCTTGTTGTTCAAGGTGAAATGATATGACGAGGAAAATCGACGTAAGATTAGCTCACCGTCGAAATTTGTGCTCCAGGAAGAACCAGATAGTACAGCTAAATTTAGCACGATAATGATGTAGCTGATAAGGCTAGGAATGACATGATGGAGTATTAAACTCGTAAGCAATGAAGATTACTAAGAGTTGTCGAATCACCGTGCGGACTCGATTCACTATTTGGTGTTCTCGGTTGACGACAACCCAGAACTCACGGAGTGACTATGATAGGGGAAGGTATTACTCCGCACAAATTCATAAGATGTAGTGCAATGGCATGATATCCACGAGATACTAGGGAGATAATACTCGAAGGCATATCAAATTAAAGGTTGAAGTGGGGTGTATTGATCTATAGAAGGCAAGCGCTTTTACTTGTCTGAGAAATGGAATCAAAGGAAGTAATTATGGTCGGAACCACGATTGTAAAAGATCAAAACCCAGATATAAGATGAACTTATACCAAGGGGATAATTACTTTAAGAGAAGCTTCCATGATAAGATCTACATCGTGTCCATGGGCATGAACACAAAGTTCAAGGTCGACTCCCACTTCTTCAATGCATAACCTTTCATTCACTACTCTAAAAAATGATTTGAGTGCAAAGACCTACCTGGTGAATTACCAGAGGAGTATGAACCTTGGAAAACTTTCGGGTTCACACAGATTAAGGAAGGCATAGGTTCAACCCATCAGGGCATCTTAGTAACATATACCATAAGTTTCAAAAGTAAATACACAAGCTCAAAAGCAGAGCATGGTTGGCCAAGCAGAGGATACAATTTACCAAAGGCATTATGTATCAGGGGAAGAACTCATAAGGTGATTGAATATGAAGGACACTGTCGGATAATAATCCAACAAAGGACTTGACGGTCCACAGAGGATCTGATGTGAGTATCGCTACTCAACCAGAAAAGGAAAGAATGCAAAGGCATCAGGTTATAGAATCATCTGACTAATTCGAAGCATAAATGCAAAGGAATTATGAATCCAAATCGAAGGATCAGAAGTAATGCTCTGATTAAAGATGGATAAGTTGGATAGACCAGAGGCACAATTGACTACAATTTAATTGGCGAGAACCGGCTCATATCCAAATGTCATCTGAGCCGGAAGGATAATCCTAGGATTCGACTGATGATTGTGAGCATTCACAACTTATTGAATCAATGGACTAAAAATGATAGTGACAAAGGATGTCAATAAGATTATTATGCTTATGGGATTAACCATAATGCAACAAGCGAGAATTTCAAGGGCAATAAGCTGCTGAGGACTTTCGGAAGATCGAATAGTATTTTGAAGACCTTTCTGAAATACATGAATCAACTGGGGTTGAGCGGATACTCGATAAGTGTGGGAAAATTATCCGTAGGGGTATTCATGGGGCAAGAAATACAAGGCGGTAAGCTCAAAGGATTATCGGAATAACAAGAGCAGTTCGAGGCATCTTGTATTAACAAGATCAATGGGGTTGAACGTAAGACTGGCAAGTGTATACGGTTATCCCTAAGGATATAACAGTGGTAGGGTATGCAAAAGCAATGACACAAGGTCTTGAGAGAACACTATAAAGTATCTTCGGAATCTCCTGGTGCAGTAGGCGATCATCTGTACTAAGGGGCCCTCCGAGAGGAAGTGATCACGAGATCCTAATGTTAGAGTTAGTAAAACCATTTAAACCCGAATAGAAAAGAGTTCAGAGTCCCAGAGTATAGATCGAGGAGTAAAAGATCCTAGTACCACCCAATGGCAACATGGGCCCATGGGCCGCACAGCCATGTTAGTAAAAGTTTTGCAATGACTAGACTCAACTTCGGCCAAGGAGTTGAAAAAGGGGATTCCTACAGGCAGTCGGCTCTGATACCAACTTGTGACGCCCCCGATTCAATCGTACACTAAACATGCACACAAATGTGTACGATCAAGATCAGGGACTCACGGGAAGATATCACAACACAACTCTAAAACATAAAATAAGTCATACAAGCCAGGGGCCTCGAGGGCTCGAATATAAGAGCTCGATCATAGGCGAGTCAGCGGAAGCAACAATATCTGAGTACAGACATAAGTTAAACAGGTTTGCCTTAAGAAGGCTAGCACAAACTGGGATACAGATCGAAAGAGGCGCAGGCCTCCTGCCTGGGATCCTCCTAACTACTCCTGGTCGTTGTCAGCTGGCTGCACGTAGTAGTAGGCACCTCCAGTGTAGTAGTCGTCGTCAACGGCGGCGTTTGGCTCCTGGACTCCAGCATCTGGTTGCGACAACCAGAAAGAAAGGAAAGGGGGAAAAAAGGGGGAGAAAGCAACCGTGAGTACTCATCCAAAGTACTCGCAAGCAAGGAACTATACTACATATGCATGGGTATATGTGTAAAGGGCCATATCGGTGGACTGAACTGCAGAATGCCAGAATAAGAGGGGGATAGCTATTCCTGTCGAAGACTACGCTTCTGGCAGCCTCCGTCTTGCAGCATGTAAAAGAGAGTAGATTGAAGTCCTCCAAGTAGTATCTCCAAGTAGCATCTCCAAGTAGCATCTCCAGTAGCATCGCAGTAGCATAATCCTACCCGGCGATCCTCTCCTCGTCGCCCTGTAGAAAAGCGATCACCGGGTTGTCTATGGAACTTGGAAGGGTGTGTTTTATTAAGTATCCGGTTCTAGTTGTCATAAGGTCAAGGTACAACTCCAAGTCGTCCTGTTACCGAAGATCACGGCTATTCGAATAGATTAACTTCCCTGCAGGGGTGCACCAACTTACCCAGCACGCTTGATCCCATTTGGCCAGACACACTTTCCTGGGTCATGCCCGGCCGCGGAAGATCAACACGTCGCAGCCCCACCTAGGCTCAACAGAGAGGCCAGCACGCCGGTCTAAACCTAAGCGCACAGGGGTCTGGGCCCATCGCCCATAGCACACCTGCATGTTGCGTACGCGGCCGAAAGCAGACCTAGCCCAGTGGCGTTCCAGTCCAATTCGACGCGCGCCGCTCCGTCGCTGACGTCTGAAGTGCTTCGGCTGATACCATGACGTCGGGATACCCATAACTACTCCCGCGTAGATGGTTAGTGCGTATAGGCTCGTAGCCAACTCAGATCAAATACCAAGATCTCGTTAAGCGTGTTAAATATCCGCGAACGCCGAACAGGGCCAGGCCCACCTGTCTCCTAGGTGGTCTCAACCGCCCTGCCGCTCCGCCACAGTAACAGTCGGGGGGCCGTCGGGAACCCAGGCCCACCTCTACCGGGATGGAGCCACCTGCCCTTTCAGCCCCCCATCTCCGAACAGTATCACAGGTAATGTAATAGTGTAAAGTATATAGTATATGCCCGTGATCGCCTCCCGAAGTGATCACAGCCCAGTAGTATAGCATGGCAGACGGACAAGAATGTAGGGCCACTGATGGAACACTAGCATCCTATACTAAGCAGTAGGATAGCAGGTAATGGTAACAACAGTAGTAGCAAGGACAGGCCATGCAGCAGTATAGGATTAACTGAAAACAGTAACATGCTACACTACTCTAATGCAAGCAGTATAGAGAAGAGTAGGCGATATCTGGTGATCAAAGGGGGGGCTTGCCTGGTTGCTCAGACAAGGAGGGGTCGTTGGTGACGTAGTCGTACTCGGTGGCATCAGCGTCGGTCTCGTAGTCTACCGGAGATAAGAGGGGGAAGAAACAATGAATACAATGCAAACATAAACACGACGATGCGTGACGTGACAATGAGCGGTGCTAGGTGTGCCCTAACGTGGTATGAGGTGGTACCGGTTAAGGGGGGAAACATCCGGGAAAGTATTCCCGGTGTTTCGCGTTTTCGGGCAGAGGAGCCGGAGGGGGAAAGTTGCGAGTTCGATAGGTTAGGGGTGTGTGGCGGACGAACGGACTGCGTATCCGGATTCGTCTCGTCATTCTGAGCAACTTTCATGTACAAAGTATTTTCATCCGAGTTATGGATTATTTATTATTAATTTTCAAAGTTTTAATCATTTTTTTGAATTTATTTTAATTTGAAATAGAAGCTAAAATGCTACAAGTACCCAGCTCTGTGTACACATATGTGTACCTAGAGGCTGACAGGTGGGCCAAGGGGGACCCAGTTGACCGGTCAAAGCTTGACTGGTCAACAGGGGTGGGGCCCCCTGTCATTCTCTTATTTACCTAATTATAGTTTAATTAGTTAACTAGCAGGTTAGCTAAAGTTAAGTTAATTAAGCCGCTTAATTAATTAGTTAATTTTAATTCTTTTTATTATTACTTTTTTTAATCATTTTCTGGGGCGGGTCCCACTTGTCATTCGGACAGGGGCCTTAACGGGTCGTGGGTGGCAGTTCTCGGGCTCCAGCCCGCCCGGTAGGGCGCTGCGGCCAACGGGTGAACGGGGGCGGCGCCTGGCCCGGCGCCGGTGACAGTGGCCGGAGCGGGGCGGCACGGCGAGGTGCGGTGGTGTGAGCGGGTGCGCACTAGGCCGCGGCTGGGCGAGCGCGCGCGACAACTGGCACGGCCAGAGGCCCGCGAGCGCGGCCAGTGAACATGGTGGGCGCCGCGATGGACGGGCGTGGTCGACGCGCTGTGAGCACGGGCGCCCGCGCGGAGGGGAACGGGGCGACGACGGCAGCGAGACGCGGCGCGGGACAGACGAGGGCGCGGTGACCGCGGGTTCGAGTGTGCCCCAGGCGAGCGAGGACGAGGACGGGGACCGTGCGGGAGCGAGGGCAGAGGAGGGAAGGAGAAGGGGTCCTCACGTGCGAGGAGAGAAGGGGACGACGAGGCCTGGTGAGGCCGTCGAGGAGGAGGACGAGGAAGCGGGCGACGAAGGCGGTCCAACGACGTGGTCCGACGACGATGGGCGACGGCGTCGGGTCGGGGCGGAGGAGCTTCGGGCGGCGGGGACGAGATGATGTAGAGGCGTCCGACGAGGTGGAGGTAGACGGGGGGGGTGGCTCCGGCGATCGTGGCTGGCGACGGCGGTTCCGTGCCCCGATCCAGAACGAGCACTGAGGGGGAGGGGATCGGTCTCGATCCAGATCCAGCGAGGGTGGGGGAGAACAAGAGAGACGTGGGGGGGCTCGATCCCGATCCAGGAGTGGATCGGGGGGAGGGAGAGTGGGGGCGCGAGTACGGGGAGTGGGGGGTGTCGGTGACTAGGGTTTCGGCACCAGGGGTTAAGGGAGTGGGGTGGGCCGGCCGGTTGGGCCTTTGCCCAGTTGGGCTGGTGGCCTGCTGGGCCGAAGCCCAGTGATGGGGGGTTTGCTTTTCCTTTTTTTCTTTTTTTACTTATTTTCTTTAATGTTTTCATTTAAAGTTTCTTTTATTTTAGTTTTATAAAATACCCAGTCAGCACCTAAATTAGTATTACTAATTAGTCCACTGCCACAATTATTTTGGCACACTACTAATTTAGTTTTATTATTATAACTTTATAAAAGGCATCTAATTAATTGTTTTTCCTGTCATTTCTATTACTTTAGTGCATTTAAATATTTTATTAAAAGATAATTTATCCACCAATATTTACTAAGGATTATTAGACACATTAGGAACAATTTAGTTTCGACTTTTGAAAACTTTAATTGTTTAACTTAAATTCAAATTTTGAATATGAATCGTTTCGAACTAACGCGAGATTATCAACAGTAATCCGAGGTGACGTGGCATCGTTAACGTGGGGTTACTGTAGCCTAATTATCCGGGCGTCACAGATTCCTACACCAATTAGTGAGGAAGCTAATGATGATGATCATGAAACTTCAGATCAAGTTAGTACCGAACCTCGTACGTCTTCCAGAGTGAGATCCACAGCAAAGTGGTATGGCAATCCTGTTCTGGAAGTCATGTTACTATACCATGGTGAACCTACGAACTATGAGGAAGCGATGATGAGCCCAGATTCCGCGAAATGGCTTGAGGCCATGAAATCTAAGATGGGATCCATGTATGAGAAAAAAGTGTGGACTTTGGTGGACATGCCCAATGATCGGCAAGCCATAGAAAATAAATGGATCTTCAAGAAGAATACTGACACTAACGGTAATGTTACTATCTACAAAGCTCGACTTGTTGTGAAAGGTTTTCGTCAAGTTCAAGGAGTTGACTATGATGAGACTTTATCACCTGTAGTGATGCTTAAGTCTGTCTGAATCATGTTAGCAATTGCCGCATTTTATGATTATGAAATTTGGCAGATGGATGTCAAAACTGCATTCCTGAATGGATTTATGGAAGAAGAGTTGGATATGATGCAACCAGAAGGTTTTGTCGATCCAAAGGGTGCTAACAAAGTGTGCAAGCTCCAACGATCCATTTATGGACTGGTGCAAGCCTCTCGGAGTTAGAATAAACGCTTTGATAGTGTGATCAAAGAATATGGTTTTATATAGACTTTTGGAGAAGCCTGTATTTACAAGAAAGTGAGTGGGAGCTCTGTAGCATTTCTAGTACTCCCCCATTTCTTTTTAGTCTGCATATAAGATTTGGTCAAAGTCAAACTTTATAAAGTTTGGCTAACTTTATAAGAAAAAATATCAACACCTAAAATACAAAAGTTATATGTTATGAAAATTAATTCCATCATGCATCTAATAATATTGATTTTGTAGTATGAATGTTGATATCTTTTCCTACAAAGCTAGTAAAACTTTACAAATTTTGACTTTGACCCAATCTTATAAGCAAACTAAAAAGAAACGGAGGGACTATTATATGTGGATGACATATTGTTGATTGGAAATGATATAGAATTTCTGGATAGCATAAAGGGATACCTGAATAAGAGTTTTTCAATGAAAGACCTCAGGGAAGTTGCTTACATATTGGGCATCAAGATCTATAGAGATAGATCAAGACTCTTAATTGGAATTTCACAAAGCACATACCTTGATAAAGTTTTGAAGAAGTTCAAAATGGATCAGTCAAAGAAAGGGTTCTTGCCTGTGTTACAAAATGGACCACTACAGAAGATAGAGAGAAAATGAAAGTCATTTCCTATGCTTAAGCCATAGGTTCTATCATGTATGCAATGCTGTGTACCAGACCTGATGTGTGCCTTGCTATAAGCATAGCAGGGAGGTACCAAAGTAATCTCGGAGTGGAGCACTGGACAACGGTCAAGAACATACTAAAATACCATAAAATATGTTTCTCATTTATGGAGGTGACAAAGAGCTCGTCATAAACGGTTACGTCGATGCAAGCTTTGACACTGATCCGGATGACTCTAAGTCGCAATTTGGATACGTATTTTTATTGAATGGAGGAGTTGTCAGTTGCTGCAGTTCCAAGCAGATCGTCGTGGCGGGATCTACGTGTGAAGCGGAGTACATTGCTGCTTCAGAATCAGGAAATGAAGGAGTCTGGATGAAGGAGTTCATATCCGATCTAGGTGTCATATCTAGTGCATCGGCTCCAATGAAAATCTTTTGTGACAATACTGGTGCAATTGCCTTTGCAAAGGAATCCAGATTTCACAAGAGAACCAAGCACATCAAGAGATGCTTCAATTCCATCCGTCATCAAGTGTCGGAGGGGGACATAGAGATTTGCAAGATACATACGGATCTGAATGTTGCAGACCCGTTGACTAAGCCTCTTCCACGACTAAAACATGATCAGCACCAAAACTCCATGGGTGTTAGAATCATTACTTTGTAATCTAGATTATTGACTCTAGTGCAAGTGGGAGACTGAAGGAAATATGCCCTAGAGGCAATAATAAAGTTATTATTTATTTTCTTATTACATGATAATGTTTATTATTCATGCTAGAATTGTATTAACCTGAAACTTAGTACATGTGTGAATACATAGATTAAAACATAGTGTCCCTAGTATGCCTCCACTTGACTAGCTCGTTAATCAAAGATGGTTATGTTTCCTAACTATAGACATGTGTTGTCATTTGATAAATGGGATCACATCATTAGGAGAATGATTTGATGGACATGACCTATCCGTTAGCTTAGCATTATGACCGTTACAGTTTCATTGTTATTGCTTTCTTCATGACTTATACATGTTCCTCAGACTATGAGATTATGCAACTCCTAAATACCGGAGGAACACCTTGTGTGCTATGAAACATCACAATGTAAATGGGTGATTATAAAGATGCTCTATAGGTGTCTCCGAAGGTTTTTGTTGGGTTGGCATAGATCAATATTAGGATTTGTCACTCCGTGTTTCAGAGAGGTATCTATGGGCCCTCTCTATAATACTCATCACTATAAGCCTTGCAAGCAATGTGACTAATGAGTTAGTTGCAGGATGAAGTATTAAGGAACGAGTAAAGAGACTTGCCGATAATGAGATTGAACTAGGTATGATGATACCGATCGAATCTCGGGCAAGTAACATACTGATGACAAAGGGAACAACGTATGTTGTTGTGCAGTTTGATCAATAAAGATCTTCGTAGAATATGTAGGAGACAATATGAGCATCCAGGTTCCACTATTGGTTATTGATCGGAGATGTGTCTCGATCATGTCTACATAGTTCTCGAACCCGTGGGGTCCGCATGCTTAACGTTCGATGACAATATGTATTATGAGTTATGTGTTTTTGATAATTGAAGTTTGTTTGGATTCCTGGATGAGATCACAGACGTGACTAGGAGTCTTGAAATGGTCGAGACATAAAGACTGGTATATTGGACCATGTTATTTGGACACCCGAAGAGTTCCGGGAAGTTTCAGGTAAAACCGGAGTGCCGGAGGGGATACCGGAACCCCCGGGGGGGACTAATGGGACACCATGGGCTTTAGTGGAGAGAGAGGAGGGCAGCCAGGGCAGGTCGCGTGCCCTCCCTAGAGTCCGAATTGGACAAGGGAAGTGGGGGCGGCACCCCCCTTTCCTTCTCCCTCTTCCTCTCCTTCCTTCCCCCTCTCTTCTATGAAGTGGAATCCTACTAGGACTAGGAAGTCCTAGTAGGACTCCTCCTCTTGGGCGCGCCCCCTAGGGCCAGCCGGCCTCCCCTCCCTCCTTTATATACGGGGGCACCCTAGAACACAAAAGTTTCTCTTAACCGTGTGCGGTGCCCCCCCTCCACAGTTACACGCCTCGATCATACCATCGTAGTGCTTAGGCGAAGCCCTGCACCGGTAACATCATCATCACCGTCGCCATGCCGTCGTGCTGATGGAACTCACCCTCATCCTCAAATGGATCAAGAGCACAAGGGACATCATCGAGCTGAACGTGTGCTGAATGCTGAGGTGTCGTACATTCGGTACTTGATCGGTTGGATCGCGAAGAAGTTCGACTACATCAACCGCGTTGTTGAAATGCTTCCGCTTTCGGTCTACGAGGGTACGTGGACACACTCTCCCCTCTCGTTGCTATGCATCACCTAGATACATCTTGCGTGATTGTAGGAAATTTTTTCAAATTACGCGTTCCCCAACACCAGGGAGCCCTATACGATCTGCGTGGTGCCAAGGAGTGATCCGTGGTTGAATAAGTTCATCATACATGACAGATTGGAGAACATGGGACCAACATCAAGGGTGTCAATGGTGAACAGCAGCAGCGCCACTACGGTATTAGGCGTGGAGCCCTCCAGATGGAGAATGGCGAGGGTCGATGACATGTCCAAGGCGGCACATGAGCTTGATGCTTTGGTGGACAACTATTGGAAATATGCCCTAGAGACAATAATAAAGTGGTTATTATTATATTTCCTTGTTCATGATAATTGTTTATTATCCATGCTATAATTGTATTGACCAGAAACTCGATGCATGTGTGGATACACAGACAACAACATGTCCCTAGTGAGCCTCTACCGGACTAGCTCGTTAATCAAAGATGGATATGGTTTCCTAGTCATAGACATGAGTTGTCATTTGATAACGAGATCACATCATTAGGAGAATGATGTGTTGGACAAGACCCAAACTACGAACATAACATATGATCGTGTCAAGTTTATTGCTATCTTTTCTGCATGTCAAGTATACGTTCCTATGACCATGAGATCTTGCAAATCACTGACAACCGGAGGAGTACCTTGTGTGTATCAAACATCGCAATGTAACTAGGTGACTATTAAGTTGATCTACAGGTATCTCTGAGGGTGCCTGTTGAGTTGTCATGGATCAAGACTGGGATTTGTCACTCCGTAATACAGAGAGGTATCTCAAGGCCCACTCGGTAATACAGCATCACAACAGGCTTGCAAGCAATGGGACTAATGAGTTAGTCACGGAATCTTGTATTACAGAACGAGTGAAGAGACTTGCCGATAACGAGATTGAACTAGGTATGGTGATACGGACGATCGAATCTTGGGCAAGTAACATACGGACAGACAAAGGTAAATACATACAGGATTGTCTGAATCCCTGACATCAAGGTTCGACCGATAATGATCTTCGTAGAATATGTAGGAGCCAATATGGGCATCCATGTCCCGCTATTTGTTATCGACCATAGAGGTGTCTCGATCATGTCTGCATAGTTCTCGAACCTGCAAGGTCTACACACTTAACATTTGGTGATGATATAATTATAGTTGAATCATTATGGTGGTTACTGAAAGTTGTTCGGAGTCCTAGATGAGATCCCAGACATGACGAGGAACTCCGAAATGGTACGGGGGTGAACATTTATATTTAGGACGAAGGGTATCAAAGTCCGGAAGTATTCCAGGGGCACCGGGTTATGGCCAGGATGACGGAAAGGGGTTTCGGGGGGCCTTGGCAAGTATTTAGGGGGGCTCATGGGCCAAAGGGAGGGGCACACCAGCCCACTAAGGGGCTATGTGCACCCCCTCACCCCATCCCACGTAATCAGAGGAGGTGGGGGCGTCTCCTAGAGCTGCCCACCCCCCTGCCTTGGGAGCCAAGCCTCCTAGGTGGGAGGCGCCCAAACCCATCAAGGGTTTCCCCCTTGTGGCCGCCGGCCCCCCTAGGGAAACCCTAGGGCACCCTCCTCCCCTTCCCCCTATATATAGAGGGGTAGCGAGAGGGCAGCCTCACCTGAGTACTTCCACGAGGCTACCCTTCCTCTCCCTCGTAGCCCTCTTCCTCTCTGTAGTCCTTAGCGAAGCTCTACTGAGATTCCACCACCAATGCCGCCACCAAGCCGTCGTGCTGCCGGAGGACTCGAGCTACTATTTCACCATCGCTCGCTGGATTGAAGAGGTGAAGACGTCATCAAACCATATGTGTGTTGAATGCGGAGGTGTCATCCGTTCGGCACTTGGACCGGGAGTTTGCAGGACGGATCGTGATTGGATCGCGAAGATGTTCGACTACATCAACCGCGTTTCTTAATGCTTCCGCTTAGCGATCTACAAGGGTATGTTCATCTCCTAGATTCATCTTGGTGAGCGTAGGAAATTTTTTGTTTCCCCTGCAATGTTCCCCAATAGTGGTATCAGAGCTAGGTCTTGTGTAGATGACATCATGAGTAGAACACATAGGAGTTTGTGGGCGTTAATATTCAGATTGTTATTTTCCTTTGTCATTTCTAGATTCAGCGGTATGGTGGGATGAAGCGGCGCGGACCAACTTGACATGTCCATGTACATGAGACCGGTTCCATCGACTGACATGCAACTTGTTGCATAAAGATGGTTGGCGGGTGTCTGATCCTCCCACCTTAGTTGAATCGGATTCGACAAAGACGGACCTTGTAGAAGGTTAAATAGCAACTTCCATATCACCGTTGTGGCTTTGCGTAGGTAAGGATCATTCTTGCTAGATACCCATAGCAGCCACGTAAAACATGCAACAACAGAGTAGAGGACGTCTAACTTGCTGTTGCAGGGTATGTTGTAATATGATAGGGTCAAAGACATGATAAGACATATTTGATGTATGAGATGGTCATGTTTTGTAATAGTTTATCACTACTTGCATGTCGATGAATATAACAACCAGCAGGAGCCATAGGGTTGTCTTTAATTATTGTATGTCCCGTGTGACAATCATTAAATGTTATGTAATGCTTTAATTTATCGCTAAACGCTATGTAATCATGATTTGAATGGAACTAACCCAGACTGACGTTGTTTTCCCCCTTGTGGCCGCCGGGCCCCCTAGGGAAACCCTAGGGCGCCCCTCCTCCCCTTCCCCCTATATATAGAGGGGTAGCGAGAGGGTAGCCTCACCTGAGTACTGCCACGACGCTACCCTTCCTCTCCCTCGTAGCCCTCTTCCTCTCCGTAGTCCTTAGCGAAGCTCTACTGAGATTCCACCACCAACGCCGACACCAAGTCATCGTGCTGCCGGAGGACTTGAGCTACTATTTCACCATCGCTCGCTGGATTGAAGAGGTGAAGACGTCATCAAACTGTACGTGTGTTGAACGCGGAGGTGTCATCCGTTCGGCACTTGGACCGGGAGTTCGCAGGACGGATCGTGATTGGATCGCGAAGATGTTCGACTACATCAACCGCATTTCTTAACGTTTCCGCTTAGCGATCTACAAGGGTATGTTCATCTCCTAGATTCATCTTGGTGAGCGTAGGAAATTTTTTGTTTCCCCTGCAATGTTCCCCAACAGTGGTATCAGAGCTAGGTCTTGTGTAGATGACATCATGAGTAGAACACATAGGAGTTTGTGGGTGTTAATATTCAGATTGTTATTTTCCTTGGTCATTTCTAGATTCAGCGGTATGGTGGGATGAAGCGGCGCGGACCAACTTGACATGTCCATGTACATGAGACCGGTTCCATCGACTGACATGCAACTTGTTGCATAAAGATGGTTGGCGGGTGTCTGACCCTCCGACCTTAGTTGAATCGGAATCGACAAAGATGGACCTTGTAGAAGGTTAAATAGCAACTTCCATATCACCGTTGTGGCTTTGCATAGGTAAGGATCGTTCTTGCTAGATACCCATAGCAGCCACGTAAAACATGCAACAACAGAGTAGAGGACGTCTAACTTGCTTTTGCAGGGTATGTTGTAATATGATAGGGTCAAAGACATGATAAGACATATTTGATGTATGACATGGTCATGTTTTGTAATAGTTTATCACTACTTGCATGTCGATGAATATGACAACCAGCAGGAGCCATAGGTTGTCTTTAATTATTGTATGACCCGTGTGACAATCATTAAATGCTATATAATGCTTTAATTTATCGCTAAGCGGTAGAAATAGTAGTAGAAGCATGGTTGGCATGACAACTGATACGTCTCCATCGTATCTGCTTTTCCAAACACTTTTGCCCTTGTTTGGGACTCTAACTTGCATGATTTGAATGGAACTAACCCGGATTGACGTTGTTTTCAGTAGAATTGCCATGGTGTTGTTTTTGTGCAGAAATAAATGTTCTCGGAATGACCTGAAACATCACAGAGAATATTTTTGGAATTAATAAAAAATAGTGGTGAAAGAATCAAGACCAGGGGGCCTACACCCTGTCCACGAGGGTGGGGGGCGCGCCTGCCCCCCTGGGCGCGCCCCCCTATCTCGTGGTCCCCCTAAGGCTCCACCGACCTCAACTCCAACTCTATATATTCGCGTTCGGGGAGAAAAAAAATCAGAGAGAAGGTTTCATCACGTTTTACGATACGGAGCCGCCACCAAGCCCTAATCTCTCTCGGGAGGGATGATCTGGAGTCCGTTCGGGGCTCCGGAGAGGGTAATCTATCGCCGTCGTCATCGTCAACTATCCTCCATCACCAATTTCATGATGCTCACCGCCGTGCGTGAGTAATTCCATCGTAGGCTTGCTTGACGGTGATGGGTTGGATGAGATTTACCATGTAATCGAGTTAGATTTGTTAGGGTTTGATCCCTAGTATCGACTATGTTCTGAGATTGATGTTGCTATGACTTTGCTATGCTTAATGCTTGTCACTAGGGCCTGAGTGCCATGATTTCAGATCTGAACCTATTATGTTTTCATGAATATATGTGAGTTCTTGATCCTACCTTGCAAGTCTATAGTCACCTATTATGTGTTATGATCCATTAACCCCAAAGTGACAATAATCGGGATACTTACCGGTGATGACCGTAGTTTGAGGAGTTCATGTATTCACTAAGTGTTAATGCTTTGGTCCGGTACTCTATTAAAAGGAGGCCTTAATATCCCTTAGTTTCCAATAGGACCCCGCTGCCACGGGAGGGTAGGACAAAAGATGTCATGCAAGTTCTTTTCCATAAGCATGTATGACTATATTCAGAATACATGCCTACATTACATTGATGAACTGGAGCTAGTTCTATGTCACCCTATGTTATAACTGTTGCATGAGGAATCGCATCCAACATAGTTATCCATCACTTATCCAATGCCTACGAGCTTTTCACATATTGATCTTTGCTTAGTTACTTTACCATTGCCATTGTTACAATTACTACAAAACTGTTATTGTTACTTTTGCCACTGTTACTGTTACTTCCATACTACTTTGCTGTAGATATTAAGTCTTTCAGGTGTGGTTGAATTAACAACTCAACTGCGAATACTTGAGAATATTCTTTGGCTCCCCTTGTGTCGAATCAATAATTTTGGGTTGAATACTCTACCCTCGAAAACTGTTGCGATCCCCTATACTTGTGGGTTATCAAGACTATTTTCTGGCGTCGTTGCCAGGGAGCATAGCTCTATTCTCTGAGTCACTTGGGATTTATATCTACTTATCACTATGAGGAACTTGAAAGACGAGAAAACCATGATTTATCCCTCAACTACGAGGGGGGGTAAGGAACTGCCATCTAGCTCTGCACTTGATTCTCCTTTTGTTTTGAGTAAACTTGCGACACCTAAACCTTCTTATGCTATTAATTCTGATATGTCGCATGTTATTGATGATGCCACTTCTGCTATGCATGATGCTTATGATGAAACTACTTCTATGCTTGATAATACTATGCCGTTAGGTGAATTTCTTGATGAACAACTTGCTAGGGCTAAAGAGAATGAAATTATTGAAACTGATAATACTGATGAAAGTGATGATGAAGATTCTCCCCCTAAATATGAATTGCCTGTTGTGCCTGAGGGTTATGTTATGGATGAAGGAACTGCTAGAGATTTTCTTGCTTGCAATGATAGATCTAATCTTAAGAAAGATTAGTAGCTAAGCTGAAAGAAAAGTCTCTGAATGCTAGAATGAAATATGACCCTGCTTTTGCTACTTCGCCTATCTGTATTACTAATAAGGATTATGATTTCTCTGTCGATCCTGAGATAATTACTTTGGTTGAATCTGATCCTTTTTATGGCTATGAATCTGAAACTGTTGTGGCACATCTTACTAAATTGAATGATATAGCCACCCTATTCACTCATGAGGAAAAAATTCGTTACTACTATATCCTTAAGCTATTTCCATTCTCATTAAAGGGTGATGCTAAAATATGGTTTAATTCTCTTGATCCTGGTTGTGTGTGTAGTCCCCAGGATATGATTTATTACTTTTCTGCTAAATATTTCCCCGCTCATAAGAAACAAGCTACCTTAAGGGAAATATATAATTTTGTGCAAATTGAAGAAGAGAGTCTCCCACAAGCTTGGGGGAGGCTTCTCCAATTACTTAATGCTTTGCTTGATCATCCTCTTAAGAAAAAAGAAATACTTGATATCTTTTATAATGGACTAACCGATGCTTCTAGAGACCACCTGGATAGTTGTGCTGGTTGTGTTTTCAAGGAAAGAACTGTTGATCAAGATGAATTGTTATTGAATAATATGTTGACTAATGAAAACAATTGGACACTTCCTGAACCAACTCCTAAGCCAACTCCGAAGAAAAGGGGTATTCTATTTCTCAGTCCTGAAGATATGCAAGAGGCAAAGAAATCTATGAAAGAAAAGGGTATTAAAGCTGAAGATGTTAAGAATTTACCGCCTATTGAAGAAATACATGGTCTTGATAACCCGACACAGGTAGTAAAGGTAAATTCTCTCTATAGATTTGATGAAGGTGATATTCCTCGTTATAAGTCTGCTAGCAAATGCTTGGATGAGTTTGATAATTTTATTGTTAAACAAGAATACTTCAATGCTTGTGTTGGTAGACAATTGAAACGCAATGCTTATATGATTGAACACTTGAGTGATCATATGTCTAGAGTTAAAGGGGAACTTAAACTTATTAGTAAACATGCTTCTATGGTTACCACTCAAGTAGAGCAAGTGCTTAATGCTCAAAATGATTTGCTCAATGAATTAAATAATAAGAAAAATGATAATACTGTTAGAGTTGTGACTAGAGGTGGTAGAATGCCTCAGGAACCTTTGTATCCTGAGGGCCACCCTAAGAGAATTGAGCAAGATTCTTAGAGAAATAATGTTGATGCACCTAGTCCTTCTAAAAAGAAGAAAAAGAAAAATTATAGGACTTTGCATGCTTCTAGTGAACCTATTTTTGACACACCTGAGAATCTCGATGATATTTCTATTTCTGATGCTGAAACACAATCTGGTAATGAACATGAACCCAGTGATGATGTTAATGATGATATTCACATTGATGCTCAACCTAGCAATATTAATGATGTATAGGTTGAACCTGCTGTTGATCTTGATAACCCACAATCAAAGAATCAACATTATGATAAGAGAGACTTCGTTGCTAGGAAGCACGGTAAAGAAAGAGAACCATGGGTTCAGAAACCCATGCCTTTTCCTCCTAAACCATCCAAGAAAAAGGATGATAAGGATTTTGAGCGCTTTGCTGAAATGATTAGACCTATCTTTTTGCGTATGCGTTTGACTGATATGCTCAAAATTAATCCCTATGCTAAGTACATGAAATATATTGTTACAAATAAAAGAAAGATATCGGAAGGTGAAATTTCCACCATGCTTGCTAATTATACTTTTAAGGGTGGAATACCAAAGAAACTAGGAGATCTAGGAGTACCAACTATACCATGCTCCATTAAAAGAAACTATGTTAAAACTGCCTTATGTGATCTTGGAGCCGGTGTTAGTGTTATGTCTCTCTCTTTATATCGTAGACTTGATTTGAATAAGTTGACACCTACTGAAATATCTTTGCAAATGGCTGATAAATCAACTGCTATACCTGTCGGTATTTGTGAGGATGTGCCTGTTGTGGTTGCAAACATTACTATTTTAACGGACTTTGTTATTCTTGATATTCCCGAGGACGATAGTATGTCGATTATCCTTGGTAGACCCTTTTTGAATACTGCAGGGGTTGTTATTGATTGCAACAAGGGAAATGTCACTTTTCATGTTAATAGTAATGAGCATACGGTACACTTTCCGAGGAAACAACCTCAAGTCCACAGTATCAATTGTATTGGAAAATTTTCAATGATTACTATTGGAGGTTTTGAATTTCCTCTTCCTAATGTCAAGAAGAAATATGATATTCTTATTGTTGGGGACGTGCATATCCCCATTGAGGTAACTAGTGTTATTCAAAATTTCTCTGGTTCCATGTTATTCGAAAATAGTTTGTTAACAAGACTTGATCAACCTTGTTAGTGGATTCCTTTTGATGAGAATGAGATGGATGAAGTTAGAAAGCACAACCTCCTGTACCCTCCTTTTACTTTCTGTTATTTAGATTAAATAAAGCAAAAATTGTATTTTTCTGTCTGTTTTCTGATTTATCCTTGCAATAAAAAAATACCCCGAAAATAGAAGTTCTCCAAATGTCCCGAAAATGAAATATGATTTTTTTTCTAGAATATTTAAGAATTATTGGCACTAAGAACACACAAGAGGGGCAACCACTTGGCCATGAGCGTCCAGGGCGCGCCCACCCCCCGGGGTGCGCCCCCCTGCATCGTGGGCCCCTAGTGGCCCCCTCCACTTATTCCAGCACCCACACACTCCTTCCTCCCAAAAAAATCACCAACCAGCTCAAGCACGAGTTCTAGCTCATCTTGCTGCCGTTTTCGATCTCCTTGCCCAAAGCTTCATTCACGAAATTGTTTTGGGGGATTTTTCTTCGGTATGTGACTCCTCCAATGGTCCAATTAGTTTTTATTCTAGTGCTTTATTCATTGCAAATTTTTGCTACTAAGGTGACCCTGTTCTTGAACTTGCATGTCAAATTTATATGGTCCCAAGTAGTTTTAATGCATGATATAGTCTCTAGGCACTTGTGGGAGTAGTTGCTATCAATTTTGTTGAGTTTGGTTCAGTTTTATTTTGAGTTACTAAAATTTTCAGAAATTTTTCAAAGGAAGAAATATGTTTAGGAAAATGTACCAAGGTGGTTCTTCAAGGAAGCAAAGACCCAGGCCCGCAATACATGAGCCGGACCATGAACTACCAAGAGAAGCTCAAGTGCGGCCTTGTGAATGGCCGTCAGAAGATTTCATGGTCCAAGCAGGAATTAAGGAGGAATTTGAAACATATGTGTGTAATGCTGAACTCGGGGGCTTCATGCTAGATAAGTGCCCTCAGTATTACCACTTAACTGATTCCTTTGTGAGAAGGTTCAAATTTACATCTTCACGCAATTCTCACATTTTATCTTTATAATAAATCTTATACCATGGACTTAGAAGATTTTAATACTGCTTGTAAACTCCCGCAATGGGGTAGTGCTAGTGAACCTCGCAAATCTGAATTTAAAAATTTTCTTGCTAGTATCACTGTGGGGGAATCTAGAGAAATAACACAAGCTACCATAGGGAGCATTCATTTTCCTGCTTTACACTATTTTTCTCTCTTTATAGGTAGATGCATTAGCAGTAAAGATGAAGCTTGTCATATGTGCGTTCCAAATGTTATTGTCCTCAAGAGTGTTGTGCTAGGAGATAAACAATATAACTTGGGTGCTATTGTTGCACGGAGGTTGCATCTTAACGGTATGAGTGGAGATTTGTATGGTGGAACTTATGCAACTCGTGTAGCTAATTATCTTGATGTACCCATACATGAAAATGATATGGACTTACCGCCTGCTTATCTAGATTATAATGCTATGATTCACCATCAGTTTGTTGAGAGGAATGAACAGTCCCTCCAGTACCAACTAATCTTTGACAGACGTCGCACTATCCATATTTCTCTCCCTGCTCCTACTTTCTTTGACTTTCAGGCAAAAAGGAGATATGTTATAACTAGGGAGGAGGCGGACAAGTATGAAAGGATGACGGAGTCAGCTCGCCTCCAAGCTGCAGCTCGTGAGGCGGTAGCTGCTGCATCTCAGTACGACCCCAGCTACGACTTTGGATATCCCCCAGGCCATCAGTGGCCATAGACCAACTTAGGCCAAAAGCCTAAGCTTGGGGGAGTACGTATTTCTCACCGACATTACATTCATGTTCACACACTCATTCTAGTTGTCGGTGCTCATACTTTTTCACTGTACTATTCATGCTAGTTTATTTTCTTTTCTAAGCCTTCTTCTTGTGTGTTTGAAAAATCTTAAGAAAAACAAACAAAAAATTAGTTATAGCTTTTAGCTAGTTTACTTTCCATGCCTGTAGTAGTAGTAATTAAAAGAAAACTTGGTATTGCCGATATAAGTATTTTCTTTATAAACTTGGTCAAAGTTTCAAAAGTTTGACTTTAAAAAAATGTTGTAACTACATTATCGAACGGAGGGAGTAGCTCTTTCTCTCTCTCTCTCTCTCTCTGCTATCTCTCACGGGCCTCCCCTCTCACTCGAACTCTCTATACCGACGGATTATACGCTCACTGTGTCAGCGTATAGCTCTGTATATTGTTTAGTTGACCGGTTAACCAATCCACATGCTGCATTGTCAGCTCGTGTTCTGTATCTTGGTGTGCTGGCCCATGTGGCAGTGGGTGAAAATAAGTAAACTAGAGGCCCATCTGACACGCGGTGAAGGAAACAAAGTTGAAACCACTCGGGGTAGCACCCCGCACGCTAGTAATTGAGGGCGCATTGAGGACAAACTTCTTGCGCGCGAAGGACGCACTCGCACACAATTCACCATTGCGCGGCGGCATGCACAGAAGGGCGCACTCGCGCACACCCAGCACACAACACACACCAGCACACGTGTACACCGGCGTCGCGGCCGGTTGAGATGGACTGCGAGGCAGCCAACAAGCGGAGGCCGCTCGAGCCAAAACCACATCCGGCGAGCCTGGACTTCATCAGCAGCCTCCCCGATGACATGCTGCTCGTCATCATCGGCCTCCTCCCCACCAAATCTGTCGTGCGGACCGCCCTGCTCTCCCGGCGATGGTGCCCCCTCTGGCGCTGCGTCCCCCTCAACCTCACCGTCAACAGCTGCCTCTGAGACGGGGATTGCAAACGCATGGCCGCAGTCTCCAAGATCCTTTCATCGCACCCTGGGCCAGCCAGACGCCTTGACATCCGCATGTTCAGTACCAACTGCAAGGTCCATCCCAAGTTCGACGAGTGGTTCTTATCGCCCGCCCTAGATCAGCTCGAGGAGCTCAGCTTTGAAGCTGGACGATGTCGCTCTCTGCCGCCGTCCGTGCTCCGCCTCACGCCAACGTTGTGCCGCGCCAGCTTCAGCTCCTGCTATCTTCCCCAGATTGATGTCGCGCCCGCCCTTCTTCTCCCTCAACTCAAGCAGCTCGACCTCTTCGACGTTGTCATCTCGAAGAAGGCTATGGAGCACCTGCTCCGCAGCTGTACTACGCTTGAGTACCTTCATCTTGAGCAGATCCACTGGTTCATTAGCCTCCACGTCGCCTCGACGAATCTCCGATGGATTTATGTGTATTGTTGGCCCCGCAACAAGACATCAATTGGGAAGAGATCACTCCAGCTGTTCCACGTTATGGTCATTGAGAATGCGCCTTTCCTTGAGAGATTGCTTGTATCGGATCTAGAAGGTCCAACAAAAATCAGGGTCATTGACACGCCGAAATTGATAGCGTTGGTGTACTCGTCTGCCAAATTCTCTGAACTCTTTATTGGATCCGTAATCGTTCAGGTACATCACTCATCTTCTTCTCCGTCTTCTTGAAATTCACATTTTTAAATTTCTTCTTGATGTATTTACGACCGTCTTCCAGAAAATGATTCCCACAAGCTTGACCTAGTCCATGCGCACAGTGAAGATCTTAGCACTAAAATCTATCGGCCCCAATCTGGATCAAGTTGTTGGATTCCTTACATGCTTTCCATGCACGGAGAAGCTACTCATCGAGGTGAAACTTCTTTCCTATTAGTAAACGGTAATCACAACGTAGCTCAATTTTTTCGTAATTTTCCCAAATTACGATGACAAGTGTAGTGTTCAAAACTACATCTATGCACTGCACCGAAAGAAATGTTTTTAGTATTTTTCTCACGTGATCACCTGCATCATTTTTATGCTATACTACTATAGTAGCCTAGGCTAGTCATAGTGGAAAGTAACTTAGACTACTCAAGTAACTCTATGGTTACCCTAAGGGCAAGTACTACTACTACCTCCGTCCTGGTTTACTCTTCCAATTTTGTAGTATCAAAATTTGACCATAGATTTAACTGACAAAATGTTAATGCATGTCACTAAGAACTATATCGTTGGATTCGTATTTGAACATAATTTCAAATGGTGTAATTTTTAGTGACATGCATTGGCATTTTCTTAGGTAAATCTATGGTCAAAATTTTATACTAAATACGAGGTAGTATTCCCTACGTCCCAAAATTCTTGTCTTACATTTGTTTAGATACGGATGTATCTAACACTAAAATTTAACTAGATACATCCGTATTTAGACAAATTTAAGACAAGAATTTTGGGGCGGAGGGAGTACAAAAGTGGGCTATGTAGGCCAAAACATGTGCCAAATTCACTTGTGATGCATTTGGCATCGATGCCCCTCCATTGCTCACCTGGTGCCCCAATCTGGAGCACCTACTTTACTCCGGTGCCAAATTAACTCACGCAATGAAAAAACACTGCGTGGGAGAGAGAGAGGACTGAGGCAATAAAAAACACTTGTTTGGGAGAGTGAGAGGCTGGTGTAGTTGGTTTGATTGATTTGTTTATACATGTGGGTCTGTGTGCACAGCGGTGCCAACTCTCTCACATCGCGAGAGCGGTGCCAAAATCTTTTGATTTGACATCGATGTGTATTATGTGGCATACTTTTGCGAAACATGGCATCGGCCACATAGTGGAAGGCAACAAATGCCCAAGCTCTTCACGTGCTCCTAGTTAAATGAGAGGAAACAGAAACAGAGAGAGAGAGAGGGAGAGAGAGAGTGAAAAAATATCACTAGCCAGCCAACCCTATCGTATGAGCGAATGACATTGGTACCTCTTGATGACACGACAATCTTATGCAGCCAGCTGCTCTAATATGTTCTCTTCTTTTGCATATAAAAAAAGACCCGAAAGTGAAAAATGTGCTGCACTATAACAATCTCATCGAATGCCTTGATCTCCATCTTACAGAAATTGATTTGATCGACTACCGACGCAGCACATCTGAGATTAAATTGGCCAGGTGCTTTGTTCTGGAGGCAAGTGTGCTCAAGGTAATGAGGTTTGGCGTTCTCTGGCGCAACAATGAATGGTGTGCTGATCACTACAAGCGTCTAAGCCTAAATGACAAAGTCTCCGCATAAGCTGAATTTGTTTTTGAAACATCAAGTGGCCAGAGACTCGAAAACTTATTTGCCCATTAGTGACTTGTTAGGGCGGTGGATTTTAGTTTGTACGATAACGCTGCATCCACCTAAAGTAACGAAAGTTCTTACGTGAACTTCCTAGTAATTCCCTCTTCCTAGGTGCTGCATTACTCCTAACATTTGTAATATCAGTTTGAAACTTGTAATATTGTCGTGTCCTATTCCTGCGTTTTCAAAATCCTGTGAATCAAATAGGTCCTGAGTTGGTGATGATGTTGTGCCTCCCATCTTTCACCAGTAGCCATCGGATCTAGATCTGACGCATACAAACCAAGCTTCTCCATTTTTGCAAAAAGATGCCCGCACTTGTTCCCTATTTACAAACAACTCCTTGTCTCTCACAATCAGCCTTATCTCCTCCCCACCACATCTAGAAGGCCGTGGAAAAATCTGGCGCGATGGCCGCTGCCGGAGCAGTCCACCCCCAATTTTGGTGTTCCGTGCAATGCACGGGCATCTACGCATAAGAAATTATGTCGAACGGGGCTAGTTGTAAGCAGGCTAGCTCTACAGCCATGATGATAGTGACTGCAGACGGTGAGGCTGACTATGGTATGCCGAACACGGCGCCTATACTCAGGTGTCATCTCCGGCGCAGGGTCTTGTCACTTCACTGTGAGGAGCAGCACGTAATAATTTGACCAACGGGTAGTACAGTGCTAGTACTCCTAGGAGTTGGTAGTACTACTACTAGTACTAGTAGCACCACCGTCTGGATTTAGGAGTACTACCACGTCCATCTGGATTTTAGTATTTGACTAGCAATATCTAGTAATGCATGTCACAAAAAATGTACTACTCCCTCTGTAAATAAATACATGGTGTTTTATTCCTATCGGCGAGAGAACTTAATGTTTTCTTGCTAACTAGAGTCTTAATAGGATTACATGCAATGAACTAAACACTGCATGTCATGTTTGGTAGTCTCAAGTCATTGAAAGCATGCATGGCCCACATCTCTCATTGGTTGATATGTCACGAAATAAGAAACAAGGAGGGAGTTAATGCATCGTGCCTAAGTGTTTTGGGATTATTTGGTTTTCGTAATGTGACTTACACAACATTTTTGTTTACATGCATTAACATTTTATTAGTTAAATCAAAGGTCAAAACTTGGAGCAAAATGTAAAGGGGACCAATAAACTAGTAAACATCAAACTTCTCTTGTTTGGCCCCAACTAGAGGTCCGGTGAGATGACTATACTACACCGGCACGGAGGGGGGGCGCAACTTCATTGACTTACGGCAACTGCCTTTGGGTGAATGACACGTGGGCCCAGGGGGTGGCTGGCCCACCTATCATATAGCCAAAGGCAGGTGCAGTAGAGGGCCGAGGAGTAGTATGAAATCCTACGCACCTATGCACGCTAACCAAGGGCAAGAGTGATCACTCGAATCGCAAGATCAGTTGACTAGTAGAAGCTAAGCTAGACCCATGGAGGCGATGAGCGCGAGCATCAGCCGGCTGTGCCAGATGGTCCACGATGCCGGCCTGCGGCCCGGCAACAAGGAACGTCTCCAGGTAGTATTGCTTGAGGCCGACACAGCGAGGGGCCGCTTGGACGATAGCTTCGTCTCCTTGTTCGACGAGGTCCTCATAGGTTTCCTCGACAAGTTCACCGTCGTCAAGAAGCTCGCAGACGACTTTGACGTAAGCCTTCAGCCGACGTGCCCAGGCTCTGCGATGCCCGCCACCCTCAACGGCCACTATGGTGACAACCTCTTCGATGCACTGGTGACCCTACGACTGCCCGCCGTCACGCTAGAGAATGTCCACCTTGAGGTCTCGCTCGCCGCGCAGCGCCTGGCGCAGCAAGACACCATGGACATAATCACCCACGTCTACGCGCATGCAAGAGGAGGACGATAGGACGCTGGCCTTCTTGGACCGCAGGGCAACCTTGGACGCACTGTTCAGAAGCACGTTGAGCTCGCCGCCAATGCTGCTGCTCCTCACACGTCGGTTGGTGACCCGGTGCACTAGGGCGTGAGGATGTCGTTGATGGATCCGTATGTATTTTTATCTTTCCATCAAATCCATGTAGTAGTATATGATACTACAGTAATTATCTTACCTTTCGCATCAACTTCACAATTTTCGTACGTACTCCATGCATGAACGCGCCAGAACCAAACTTCTCATTACTCTAGGCAAAATCGTTATTTTCTATCTATCGATCGCGCCATGGAGCAGAACCAAATTTTACAAGTTACGAGTTCAAAAGGAAAATCCTGTCGTGTTCGCATCGCACCCCCACACGGTTGGTCCGGCACGCCACTCAAGCGGGAATGCGTGCGGTGTTGCATTTTCACTTACAAGTGGGACCGTAGTTGAGCAAACCGACTATCGGCAAACCCCCACCCCGCCCACCGCGTGATGGCTGAGAAAACAGGAGGGAGAAGAGATGGTTGTAGCAAGGACTCCAAGAAAATTGGTGTCGGATGGGACTCGTGTGGGTGGCATGTGACGTAGTGCTAGACGTGAATGCTAGTTATGGCCCATGCCACCCCACTATATCGAGCCTATATCGAGGTACAGTACGTAGAACAAATTTCCTGCAGTCCGTGCTCAGCACTCCTCTATCTTTCTTCTCAGCCAGCCAACGGACGCGCGGAGCCCATCGTCTGTTTGCTCACATGCGGTCCCACATGTCAGTGAAAACGCAAGCGGACCCACTGAACCTGCACATCTTTCATCTCGACGTGCTGGTGATGAAAAACAAATCCAAGAAAGATCTTCGGTGGCCGCTTTTGGAGTTACTCAAGAGTAGTAAGATTCTATTTACAGTTTAACCCAAGATGCACATCTCGTGGCTTCAACTTATCAACTACCACTCTATTTTCTTTCATGACACGACCTGGATGCTGGATGTCCCACGTGTCGGCAAAAGGAGGAAGAACCCGACCAAATCTTCGGTTGTGCTCTCGGATTAGACTAGTTGTGCTAACTTAAAAAATTTATAGTGTACTCCCTCCGTTCCAAAATACTTGACTTCCATTTGTCCAAAAATGGATGTGCATCTTTACTAAAACATGTCTAGATACATATATATTTTGACAAACATGTCTAGATAAATGTGTAGAAGCCACGTATTGTGCAATGGAGGGAGTAGAATGGATGCAAGTTTTTGTATTGGGAAGAAGAGTACATCCATATATTGATAGAGCGTTGGAGTTGGCCTTACAAGTGGTACCGCAGTTGAGGAAACCGACTATCGGCAAACCCCCACCTCGCCCGTCGCGCGATGGCTGAGTTAGAGAAACGATGAGGTTGAAGAGATTGCTCTAGCACGGACTCCAAGAAATTTGGTGTCAGATGGAAGTCGTGCTGGTGGCGTGTGCCGTACTCCTGGATGTGAATGCTTGTTCTGGCCCATGCCACTCTACTACTCCTACTACTTACTGTAGTATATAGTACTACTAGTATCGAGGATTCGAGGTGCTGGTTACGTATGGCTACAGTAAAAACACCCGCACGACGCGCGAAGCATGTGAAGCTAGTACAAATAGTGTACTACTATTGTTGATAATTGGCCTCATCCGATAACCTATTGCAATGCACGTACAATTATGTATTAGGAAAATATTTTTTTGCCTCATCGCACCACTCACTCACAGAAGGAACTCGAAAGCCATTCATAAATTTAGTAAGTTTATCACAGGCATATCATTTTATTACATACAACAGGTCATCAACCCACATCGACAACGAGGATACATTATAAATACTAAAGTTTTCACCACACAACAAATAACAAGCAATGAAATGAACTTCAACTCAACCATTCATCGGCGTTGGAAACGCTTGCTTTGAACCACAAGTGATTCTCTGGGACGGGCCATCCATTGTCGATTTGGAGAGCAACGCAGGACTGATCATCCAGGCTGAAGCAGCCTACTATATCAGTACCAGGGTAGGGAACCACCCAAATGTCCGAGGTATAGGCACAGTTGCTTCTCATAAATGGTAGTAATGTTGTGTCAACAACACTTGGATCGCCTTTCACCATCATTGGATAGTTTTGTCCAAGGAAGAGCGAATTTTCTCCAAGACTATCAATTCTGTACCAGGGAGAAGGAGTTGGCGCTAGCACACTAGTATCCATCCCGAATACCATGCAACGGGTGTTGGAATAGGTCCGGAGAGTGCGACCATGGGAGACTACACCTGCTTCCTTAGCAGTAACATCATCAGTGGGCTGTATACACACGAGAAGAGGTGATCCATCGGAATTAGTTGCCAGGCGCCAAATAGTATATGGGCGCTGCTCGTCCTCATGCTCGTGATCATCACCATCATCATCTCCCCCTTGGTTATAAAAATCTTCAAGTATAGGTGGTGGAATGTTCACAGGACCTTGGAAACACAAGAAGAAGGTTAATTAGTAAGGCTGGCCATAGTGGGGGTAACATAAGTAGCATCATGCACTTGGGACTCGCAAACATGCTTATGTGGCAGGCAATTAAGGAAGAGAGAGATGGTTATAGTAACATAGGTAGATACCGTAACATAATAAATGTGATACTACTATGTGTCATGCATGGCAATAAATGAGACCACCTATGATACTAATCTAAGATACTATGCACTATAGAGGTAGTAACATAAACTAGTAACATATGCATGTTACTAGTCTAAGTTACTCCCCACTATTACCAGCCTTGCTAACCCGCATGCATGTGGATGAAACAATTATAATTACGGTGGAATACAAACATACCGAAACAACGAGGATGCCATGCAAAAACAGTGCCACGAGTGGTGGCAGCAAACACAAGGCCCTCGTATTCAATTGCATCACAGTACTCATCCGTGTACAGAAACTGATTTTTGAGCGATATCCATCCAGTCAAACCACTGACGACGGCAACAAGCTTGTCGAAGATAGCAACAACTTCATAGTTGTTGTAATTCCATGAGCGGTTGGGGACTCGAGAAATTGCTATCTTCCATAGAAGACAGTCACCATGATTGTATTTGAACGTGTGTACAATACCGGTGTGCTCAACCTCTAGGCAGTCTGCTGAGATTTTTGGAAGTGGAACCTGGTCACGAGTGTACACATTCACAAGTTCCCACTCACAGTTGGACCCAATGTAAACAACCCAATCTCCATTTGCGCCTGCCCAAGCCTTGCCCTCAAGCGATGGCATCTTAACATCATACTTATCATTATCAAGCGGCATCAACTTGCACAGGGTGAGGCCTTCATCATGACGGCGCCAGTCATCAGGGTCACGACGAAGAAGATAGGGGAGATCAAACCGCTCCTTGACTCTTGGGTTCCTTGTAATGATGTTATTAGTTGAGTCGAGAATGGGCTTGAACGAACCTGCCATGCTAGCCGAGGTGATGACATTGCATCGATCAATGAGTTCCTCCACCACGTCATCTTTCAGATCGGGGCAAGAATAACGGGGTTGTTTCCGTCCTGTTCCCTCCATGGAGAAGACAATCGAACAATGGCAGAAGAAAGCATGAAGAGCTGAAGGAAAATGGAGGAGGGAGAGGAAGAGCGTGCGACAGCAGTTCCAAATCGAGAGGGAAAGGCGAAGAGTCAGTGGACGGTTACCAGTTTGCCACGGTTCATGAAGGGGTGCCCCGGCCTACACGTCGGTTTGGAAATACTCCTACTACTCGCCGTCGTCTCACTGATATGTGGAACGGGACCACATGTCAACGAGACATGGTGTGTAATTTCTCGTGCAAAATGCGATCTGGCCACGTTGGCCCGAGGTGCCGTATTAGTTATTGGCCTTTATTTTTTTTAATGGCCCGCCGTTCAGTTTTGAAGCACGACTAACTGGTACTATACGCAGAGAAAATATAAACTACTCTACCACTACTCCACCTCCAGTACTAGTAGTATAAAGAAGATATATAGGCTGGAGCTTCAACGCTTTCTTGCCAAGGGCTGCCCACTTGCTTCTCACACTACCACCCTCTCTCTAGATCTAAAAAAGACGGCCCCTCTCTCCCTCCTCACCGGTGGTCACAGTTCCACCGGGGAAGAAAAGGACGTGCAGCGTTGACGCACTCGTCATCGACGAGCGAGGTCACGCACTGACGACAAGGCCGTCCTCTCAGACCTAGCGCCCGTGCGGGATCGCTGCCGTAGTTTGTGTGGAGGACGACGACCACGAGCGAAGCCACTTCCCGCCGACCCTCAGGTATGCTACCTCTTTTCGAACCATACCCTTGTTCTATTGCCCCATCTGACACGTCGTTGCATGTGGATCTTTTTCCACTCCACCATCTTCCCAATTTGCTATCCTCTGCTCTGCTCGCCTCGCAGACGAAAACCATAGTTTGCACTATTAAAGGAAACCCTACTTCATGCAGACTAATGCATGTCTGGGTTGAATAAGGAAAGGAAGGGAGACTGTACTGTCCAAGAGAGTAGGCATTGAACCCGCATCTAGGTTGAAAAGGGGAAAATCAGTAGCTAAGGAACAAGTCTCGTGTCTCTTAGTTGAAGAAGGGTAGAAAGGCATGACAACGCAATAGAGAATGACCAGGTCGATCGGTTTGTTGTCCTCACATAGGAAAAAGGTGGCTAAGGAGAAGAAAAATGGGACGTAATCCACATATGCTGCCTGGATATTTGTTGCTCTGGGCAACCATACCTCCCTCACCACTATGCGTCCGTGGAGGTACATCGTACTAGTGCGCCCACTATCTGAATGGGCCTCCCATGCTCTTATGCCACTTTTTTTGCTGTTAGTATAATGCCAGCAGTCAAGTCAAGCAATGCTACTGCTAAAGTGATGCCACATTTAACTAATGCCGCTCTCAGTCTAATGCAACAGATAAATTTAAGCAGTGCCATTTGAAAGCACAAGTGCTCCCTAGGTGGTTTGGTAATTAATGTCAACATATCTCTTGTTGGACTAACACTTTTATCTAGTATGTTTTAGATAAGTTCAACAATGGAGTGGCATGGACTAAAGGATGTGGGAACTCCTTCAAGATGCTAAGGACAAAGGATTGGCTCAAGCTTCAAGCTCAAGACTCTTCATTTTACATTTTAGTGATCCAAGATCACATTGAGTCTATAGGAAAAGCCAATACTATCAAGGAGGGATGAGGTGTTGCTTAATGAGCCTCTTGCTTCAAGTGCTTAGTGATATGCTCCAAATACCCTCAACTACTTTCCCACTTCCATACATATGTCCTAAACCTAAAGTCAAACTCGGCCCCACTGATTCTTTCCTATCCGGCGCCACCGAATTTGGATGTCTTAGCCACTGCCAAACCCTAGGCAAATTGGTCTCACCGATAGGGATCTCGGTCTCACCGAGATGGGGTTGTAATCTCTCTGTGTATGTCCATTATCAAAATCGGTCTCACCGAGTTTGAGCAATCGGTACTACTGAGATTACAATGCAAACTTTCTGGTTGACTTATTATCAAAATCGGTCCCACCGAGTTTGATAATCGGTCCAACCGAGTTTGCCTGACCAACTCTCTGGTTAGCTTATTACCAAAATCAGTCTCACCGAGTTTGTGTAATCGGTCTCACCGAGATTACGTTATGCCCTAACCCTAACTGAATCGGTCCTACCGAGTTGCATTTCGGTCCCACCAAAAACCCTAACGGTCACATTATTTGCTAAATCGGTCTAACCGAGTTTAACGATTCGGTCCCACCGAGTTTGGTAGATTGTGTGTAACGGTTAGATTTTGTGTGGAGGCTATATATACCCCTCCACCTCCTCTTCATTCATGGAGAGAGCCATCAGACTGAACCTACACTTCCAGCATCCTATTTCTGAGAGAGAACTACCTACTCATGTGTTGAGGCCAAGATGTTCCATTCCTACCATATGAATCTTGATCTCTAGCCTTCCCCAAGTTGCTTTCCAATCAAATCCTCTTTCCACCAGATCCAAATCCTATGAGAGAGAGTTGAGTGTTGGGGAGACTATCATTTGAAGCACAAGAGCAAGGAGTTCATCATCAACGCACCATTTGTTACTTCTTGGAGAGTGGTGTCTCCTAGATTGGCTAGGTGTCACTTGGGAGCCTCCGACAAGATTGTGGAGTTGAACCAAGGAGTTTGTAAGGGCAAGGAGATCGCCTACTTCGTGAAGATCTACCGCTAGTGAGGCAAGTCCTTCGTGGGCGACGGCCATGGTGGGATAGACAAGGTTGCTTCTTCGTGGACCCTTCGTGGGTGGAGCCCTCCGTGGACTCGCGCAACCGTTACCCTTCGTGGGTTGAAGTCTCCATCAACGTGGATGTACGATAGCACCACCTATCGGAACCACGCCAAAAACATCCGTGTCTCCAATTGATTTTGAATCCTCCAAACCCTTCCCTTTACATTCTTGCAAGTTGCATGCTTTACTTTCCGCTGCTCATATACTCTTTGCATGCTTGCTTGCTATATGTTGTGAATGTTAAACTTGTGCCTAAACTCCACTCAAACTTTAAAGAACTTAAAAACTGCAACTTTGGTACTTAGTGTCTAATCACCCCCCCCTCTAGACACCTCTTCTCAAGGTCCTACAAGTGGTATCAGATCATTGGTCTCCATTGCCTTGGCTTAATCACCATTGGAGGAAGATGGATGAGTCTACTTTGGGGAGTCTTAGACATAGAGTGCCTATTATTGATGGAGAGTATTTTCATGAGTGGAAAAATGAGATGCTTGTAATTTTCAATCAATATCATTTGAACAAGTACATTGCTAGCCCTTGTGCACCTTATGTTGATCCTATGCATCCAACCCATGATGAGTCAATTGACATGGTTAGGAATCTTAGAACTGCCGAACTTATCCTTAGAGGATTGCCTAGAAACTTGATTGGATGTTTGCCTACCTTTAAGTGTGCCTATACTATATGGAAATTTCTTGAGGAATGATTTCCAGATTATTCTTGAAAAATCTTGATGAAATTCTCCATAAGTCTATTGCTTTGAGTAAGATAAATACTAGTGATCCTATGTTTGGTGATCGTCTATTTGAGCTTACAAACCTTATGCATGCCAAAGGAAATGTTGGTATTATTAGTGATATTATTTCCGAAGCTATAAAAATTCATAGACAAGATCATTGTCAAACTCACTCTAACGAATCACCCTCTCTAGGATTTGATCCACCACATGACGATGTTGAACATGGATACTATGATGAGGATGATGATAGTGACTTCGATCTTGATGATGCAATGAGACATTTTGGTCTTATGGCAAATCTTTGGGGATATATGTCAGGAGGAAAGGAATGGGTTCTTGGTAGTGGATGTACCGATCACATGACCGGAGATAAAGACATGTTTCGTGAGCTTGCTGATAATGATAGTCCTCGAAAGTATGTCACTTTCGGTGACAACTCAAAGGGTAAGGTGGTTGGCCTCGGTAAGGTGGCCATTCCACATGATAGCTCCATACAAAATGTTATGCTCGTTGAATCTCTTGGATACAACTTACTTTCAGTATCTAGACTTGCTAATTTCGGTTTCAATGTCCTATTTACTGAAGTATATTGCCAAGTGTTTCGTCGAGACAATCATAAAATGGTCTTTACCGGTGTACGTAGAGGTGATCTATACATTGTTGATTTCACTAAAAAGGCTCAACCTAAAACTTGCTTCATTGCTAAATCCTCAAAAGGCTGGTTATGGCATAGACGATTAGGTCATGTTGGTATGCGAAACCTTGACAAGCTTATTAAGGAAATCATATCCTTGGAGTTAATGATGTCATATTTGATAAGGATAGACTTTGCAGTGCTTGTCAAGCAGGTAAACAGGTTGGAGGAAGGCATCCCGTGAAGAACATCATGACCACAAAGAGGCCACTCGAGCTACTTCACATGGATCTCTTTGGTCCCAACTCTTACAAGAGTCTCGGTGGAAATTCTTTTGGTCTAGTTATAGTTGATGATTTTCCAAGATTTACGTGGGTGTTCTTTCTCGATGATAAATCGCAGGTTCAGAAGATCTTCAAAAACTTCGCTAGGAAGGCCCAAAATCAATTTGAAGTGAAGATCAAGAAGGTTCGCAGCGACAACGGAACGGAGTTCAAGAACGCAAATGTGGACACCTTTCTTGACGAAGAAGGGATTTCACACGAGTTCTCGGCTACGTACACACCTCAACAAAACGGAGTTGTTGAGAGGAAGAACCGGACGCTCATCGAAATGGCGAGAACGATGCTTGATGAGTACAAGACGCCGAAGCACTTTTGGGCAGAAGCGGTTGAGACAGCTTGTCATGCAACAAATCGCTTGTATCTTCACAAGCTACTCGGCAAGACGGCATACGAGCTCCTCACCGGTAACAAACCCCAAGTTGGATACTTTCGAGTATTCGGCTCAAAGTGCTACATTCTTGATAAGCATCGTCGTTCTAAATTTGCTCCTAAGTCTCATGAAGGTTTCCTACTAGGTTATGGCTCAAACTCTCACACTTACCGTGTCTACAACAATTTCACCCGAAAGGTTGAAGAGACGGTAGATGTGAAGTTTGATGAATCTAACGGCTCGCAAGTAGAGCAATTGCCAATTGATGTAGGAGACAAAGATCCTTCGGAAGCAATCCAAGACTTGTCTATTGGCAAGGTCCGTCCAACGGAGGTGAAGGAGAGTACCTCGTCCGTCCAAGTGGAAGCTTCTACTTCACGACAAGGTGAACCAAGAGTTGATACGGAAGCATCCACAAGTGGGACACACCAAGATGAAGGAAAACGAGGAAGTGCATCAAGATGAACGTCAACAACCTCCTTCTCCACCACGACAAGAGAATGACAACGCCAACAATGAAGAAGGCCAAGAAGAAGAACAAGATGAAGAAGATGTTCAACGAAGACCAAGCAAAAGCTTTCACGAGTTCGAGCAAGAATTGCTAAAGACCATCCCGTCGAGCAAATCTACAATTATATTCAAACCGGGAGAATCACTCGCTCTAAAACTCGTTTAGCTAACTTTTGTGAAAACTATTCTTTCATCTCTAGCATTGAACCTATGAAGGTTGAAGAAGCATTGGAAGATCCGGATTGGATAAATGCTATGCATGAAGAGCTACACAACTTTGAGAGGAACCAAGTTTGGACATTGGTTGAGAAGCCCGACAACAACCACAACATCATCGGTACCAAATGGGTGTTTCGCAACAAGCAAGATGAAGATGGACAAGTAGTTCGCAACAAAGCACGTCTTGTTGCCCAAGGCTACACACAAGTCGAAGGTATGGACTATGGTGAGACTTACGCCCCCGTTGCTAGACTTGAGTCCATTCGCATCTTACTTGCCTATGCTAATCACCATGATATCACCTTGTACCAAATGGACATTAAAAGTGCTTTTCTAAATGGTGAAATAGAGGAGGAAGTTTATGTTAAGCAACCTCCCGGCTTTGTCAATCCTAAGAAACCCAATCATGTTTACAAACTTCACAAAGCTCTTTATGGTCTTAAACAAGCTCCTAGAGCATGGTATAAATGCTTGACCAAGTTCCTTATTGAAAAAGGCTTTGAAATTGGGAAAATTGATTCTACTCTTTTTACTAAAAGGGTTAATGGTGAACTCTTTGTGTGCCAAATTTATGTTGATGATATTATATTTGGTTCAACTAACCCTCATTTTAGTGAAAAGTTTGGGAAGCTAATGTCGGAGAAGTTTGAGATGTCTATGATGAGTGAACTCAAATTCTTTCTTGGTTTGCAAATCAAGCAAACTAAGGAAGGTACTTTTGTCTCTCAAACAAAGTACACCAAGGACTTATTCAAGAAGTTCAATATGCAAGAATGCAAAGGTATGACTACACCCATGCCTACTAGTGGACATCTTGACTTAACCAAAGATGGTGAACCGGTTGATCAAAAGGTTTATCGCTCTATGATTGGTTCATTGTTATATCTATGTGCTTCACGTCCCGATATTATGCTAAGTGTGTGCATGTGTGCACGATATCAAGCTGCTCCTAAAGAATGTCATCTTAAGGCCGTGAAAAGGATAGTGAGATACTTAATCCATACACCAAATTTTGGCATTTGGTATCCTAAGAGGGCCTCTTTCGATCTTGTTGGCTATTCCGACTCGGACTATGCCGGAGACAAGGTTGATAGAAAGTCCACTTCGGGTACTTGTCAATTTCTTGGTAGATCTCTTGTGTCTTGGTCCTCCAAGAAACAAAACTCGGTATCCTTATCCACCGCCGAAGCTGAATATATTGCCGCTGGTTCATGTTGTGCTCAATTACTTTGGATGACCCAAACTCTTAAAGATTATGGGATATATGTGAGACATGTTCCATTGCTTTGTGACAATGAAAGTGCTATCAAAATTGGTCATAATCCTGTGCAACATTCTCGAACTAAGCATATTGAAGTTCGTCTCATTTCATTCGAGATCATGTTGCTAAGGGTGACATTGATCTTAAGCATGTTCGCACCGAAAAGCAATTAGCGGATATATTCACTAAACCTCTTGATGAGAAAGTGTTTTGCAGGTTAAGAGGAGAATTGAACATCATTGATGCTTCAAACTTGGAGTAGAAACTCCATTGGATACATGCAAGACATGAGCTTATGACTAATCCTTGATATTTCTCTTATGATGAAAACCTTATGTCTTGGATATATTTGTATCTTGCATGTTATCTAACCCATGTAGGTACTTGGTTGAATCAAATTCCATGAGATTGTAATCTACTCATATCTTGAGCAATCTCTACATCACCAAGTCTCTACACACAGGTGGTTGAAGACAAGGGAGCACAAAACCATTCAAACATATCCTTTGACAAATTCTATGTTGAGCTTCATGATTGTCATTTTTGGATATACAAGTGCTCTTCCTTGCAAGAACTAACCCATGTAGGTAGATGGACTCAAATTCCAAGTGGTGCTCCAAACTCTTGATGAGCTACATCAACCTTGAGCAACCCACACAAGTTCAACTACATGGACATCACCACCAACCAAGGTATGTTATTCCATCTTAGAGAAGCTTTACTCTGAGACATGAGTTAAAGCAACTCGACAAGATGTGAATACATCAAGATGCTTAAACAAAAAATGGCAACCCCATTTTGAGCTTAAACGATGAGTATGACCTATGATCAAGTGATCTCACTTGACTCCTAAGTCAATATACTCTAACATAGGTGACTTTGTCGCCGACCATCTCTAGATGAAGTTCTCTTGTGTTCTTTTCTGTGTTTTGCATTTGTCTCATGCATATGTGTTTTCCCCTTTCAAAAAAAACTTCATCTAGATTTCTTTCTGTTTGCTCTGCATTTTATGCATCAAATTCCTTGCATATCTTTCAGTTAATTCCTTGCAAATCTTTGTGAGATCTTACTAGTCTAGTGAGCTAAGGTGACAAGCGTGTTCTCTGCGATGAACTCTGTTACACCGATTTGCTATTTTCGGTCCAACCGAATCCTTTCGGTCCAACCGAAGCATACCACTCGGTGCCACCGATTTCACAACAGGAAAAACAGTTTGCCACTTATTCTGTGTTTCTTTTGATCCAGCTCCACTCAATGAATCTTGTCCTCTACAAGCATCACATTTTTATCATTGCTTTATGGTGTGACTCAAGGATCAAACCCATTCATAACAAATTCCAAAGGAGGAGAGAGAGATAACATCTTTATCAAGCCCTTCTTGGAAATTGATATCAAAGGGGGAGAGAGAGATCACATCAAAGCTTATCTTTTAAGAGAGAGATCACATTAGAGAGAGAGAGTATCACCCTCTCAGGGGGAAAGAGATCTCCAGGGGGAGAGAATACTAGTAGAATGTATTTCTCAAGGATCCCAGATGCTTGGTGTTCAAGAGGAGAGATGCCACATGTCTTCTTGAGGGGAAAGACATGTTCATATGTGCTTATTTGCATTAGCTTGCATTAGCTCTGTTCATTTATATCTTTCAGCTCTGATTTTCTATTCCCTATCTTCTCCCAGTATCCCATGCTAGATTCAGGGGGAGCAATACATCTAAGGGAAAGAAATCATTTAAATTCATTGCATATCTTTACTCTTGGGGACATGTCTAATCAAATGTAGTACTTAGTACTCACTCTCTACATGTCATCCCAGTCTTGGTATTCTTGTGGTTTCTTTGTTTGCTCTGGCTAGTAGATGTATCTGTGTTATCTAACCTTGTTTACGCAGGTTCATTCCATCCTAAGCCAACTCAAGACTACAAGGTAAGTATATGCATCACAATCATGTGTATGAGGAATTCTTGCTGATGTACATACTGTTTGCAAGAAGGACTCATGGGCATGAAGGTATTCTCTTTAATACTTTTTGCTCTGATGCATATGGCCAAGATACATGTAACACATTGCCTGCTCTATCATGGTTATGCTATCACATGCTTCTATATTCCATATTCACATGATTGCATACATGTAGGGGGAGCCTATGCTTGTTACATGTCTTTCCAAAGCTTTACTTGCTATTCTTTATATCTTTATCTAAAGCTTTGATGTATGTTGTCATCAATTACCAAAAAGGGGGAGATTGAAAGCACAAGTGCTCCCTAGGTGGTTTGGTAATTAATGTCAACGTATCTCTTGTTGGACTAACACTTTTATCTAGTATGTTTCAGATAAGTTCAACAATGGAGTGGCATGGACTAAAGGATGTGGGAACTCCTTCAAGATGCTAAGGACAAAGGATTGGCTCAAGCTTCAAGCTCAAGACTCTTCATTTTACATTTTAGTGATCCAAGATCACATTGAGTCTATAGGAAAAGCCAATACTATCAAGGAGGGAAGAGGTGTTGCTTAATGAGCCTCTTGCTTCAAGTGCTTAGTGATATGCTCCAAATACCCTCAACTACTTTCCCACTTCCATACATATGTCCTAAACCTAAAGTCAAACTCGGCCCCACTGATTCTTCCTATCCGGCGCCACCGAGTTTGGATGTCTTAGCCACTGCCAAACCCTAGGCAAATGGGTCTCACCGATAGGGATCTCGGTCTCACCGAGATGGGGTTGTAATCTCTCTGTGTATGTCCATTATCAAAATTGGTCTCACCGAGTTTGAGCAATCGATACTACCGAGATTACAATGCAAACTTTCTGGTTGACTTATTATCAAAATCGGTCCCACCGAGTTTGATAATCGGTCCAACCGAGTTTGCCTGACCAACTCTCTGGTTAGCTTATTACCAAAATCGGTCTCACCGAGTTTGTGTAATCGGTCTCACCGAGATTACATTATGCCCTAATCCTAACCGAATCGGTCCTACCGAGTTGCATTTCGGTCCCACCGAAAACCCTAACGGTCACATTATTTGCTAAATCGGTCTGACCGAGTTTAATGATTCGGTCCCACCGAGTTTGGTAGATTGTGTGTAACAGTTAGATTTTGTGTGGAGGCTATATATACCCCTCCACCTCATCTTCATTCATGGAGAGAGCCATCAGACTGAACCTACACTTCCAGCATCCTATTTCTGAGAGAGAACTACCTACCCATGTGTTGAGGCCAAGATATTCCATTCCTACCATATGAATCTTGATCTCTAGCCTTCCCCAAGTTGCTTTCCACTCAAATCCTCTTTCCACCAGATCCAAATCCTATGAGAGAGAGTTGAGTGTTGGGGAGACTATCATTTGAAGCACAAGAGCAAGGAGTTCATCATCAACGCACCATTTGTTACTTCTTGGAGAGTGGTGTCTCCTAGATTGGCTAGGTGTCACTTGGGAGCCTCCGACAAGATTGTGGAGTTGAACCAAGGAGTTTGTAAGGGCAAGGAGATCGCCTACTTCATGAAGATCTACCGCTAGTGAGGCAAGTCCTTCGTGGGCGACGGCCATGGTGGGATAGACAAGGTTGCTTCTTCGTGGACCCTTCGTGGGTGGAGCCCTCCGTGGACTCGCGCAACCGTTACCCTTCGTGGGTTGAAGTCTCCATCAACGTGGATGTACGATAGCACCACCTATAGGAACCACGCCAAAAACATCCGTGTCTCCAATTGTGTTTGAATCCTCCAATCCCCTCACTTTACATTCTTGCAAGTTGCATGCTTTATTTTCCGCTGCTCATATACTCTTTGCATGCTTGCTTGCTATATGATGTGAATGTTAAACTTGTGCCTAAACTCCACTCAAACTTTAAAGAAACTTAAAAACTGCAACTTTGGCTCTTAGTGTCTAATCACCCCCCCCCCCTCTAGACACCTCTTCTCAAGGTCCTACACCATTTAATCTCACTGGATCATTTCAGGGTTAGCTGTTGATTGTGGATGTATTAAAGATTTTTCAGCTAAGGCATTCTAATGTTGTTACACAGCCAGTATACCAACGATGAAACTTGTTACTACCTTTAGATTTTTGCACTGTTAATGCTTATAGATTACATACCTCACTTTCATGAGATAAGTTAATTTTTTTGTACAGTGTCACAAAAATGGCAAGGCGCTGATGTCATTTTATTTTGGTTAAACTGCACAGACAATTATGAGGACAAGAGGAAAGGTTAAGAGTGGGCACCTCCTCCTCCGGCTGTTCTCTTGATTATCAAGAGGAAAGATCAAGTTTCTATGTTTGATCGATTATCAATATTGGGATAGCAATTTTTAAGGTCCCCCCGAGTTTGAAATGATATTTACCTTGGAGGTACATGGTTTGCAATTTTTTGTACTATCATTAGTTAATAATGCTAGTTACCTTGAGACTTTTGTATTTGGTTTAATGCTCATGCACAGGTAGTATACCAATGCTGAAACTTGTTACCTTTACATTTTGTATTGTTAATTCTTATAGAAACCTTCCATTGCTAGAGTTTATTGAAATCTATTTAGTAAAACCATTGTACTGTACCCTGTTATAAACTAATTACTCTACTGTTGCACTAGCCACTGGATTAGTGTATATTTGTAGTATTCGAATGGTGTTGCATTAGCGTATGGACATAAATAAAGTGTGGAAAGCTTTCCCAGATATGTGCTCAAGAAAACTACTACCTGTTTTTCTAAATACTAGACATTTGGGTACTTTAAATTGAACCGTGAAAACATCTTATATTAAGGAACAAAGGGTGTAGAGTTCACTCAAATTATCCCGGTAAAGCTAGTCACACCTTTGTCAAAATTAATGTTCATTATGTTATCGGAGGAGGTCTATATGTTTGTCTCTAATGCATGTCTACTACATACCCGACATTATGATGTAATGTTAAGTCATTTCCTTTTGTACAGTGTAACTAAATTGTCAAGGCGGTGATGGCATTTTATTTTAGTAGAACTGCACAAAATTTTCTTAAAAGAGGAGGAAAGGTCAGGAATGGCTCAGTTTTTCAGAAAAAAACTATGTATGCCTTCCTGACATCAGCCGTTGTTGCTTTATTTATTCCTTCAAACAGGTGGTTAGAAACAGTCTTGCTACCTTTTCCCATTAAGAAATTGGAATGCTTATATTTGTGAGTCTATGCTTCAACTAGTGCCACTTTTATAGTAATCAGACTTTCAATATCTATGCAAACAGGGATGCTCGATTTTAGTGGAGTTGTACAAAAAGTCCAACTGGTTCAACATTAGGAGCATGTTTTTTTCCAAACCTTTATATCCGATTGGTGGCACTATGAGCTGTTCATTACGAAGGTACATGGTTTGCTACTATCTTGCTACTCTTTTGTACTGTCATTTGGTAGTAATACTAGTGGTTTGCATGTGAATTTATTGGCAGGGTGGACCCACATTGGAGGTGCAGGACATGGTTCAATGATTGGATTCTCAATTTCGGTTGTATCAATTTCACCTCTTCCATCACTGCGAACATGGTGTGTATATGTTTACTAGCTGCTTGATATTTGTGCAGATAGAGATGTCTGCCCGTTGCTATTTGGCAAACAAACAAAGTGTCCGCAATTTTGGTTGAACTGCACAAGAGACTAGTATAGTCACTGCATGCAGTGCCATTTGAAAATAGACACAAAGATTGGATAGTCACTTCATGGACTGCAGAAAAGTAGTACTGTACTATTTACTGTCCAACAGTTGGTGCTTCATTGCTTTGGTTTGATTATACAATGGGCATCATTTTCCCTAAGTTAAAGTTTGTATTCCGAAAATAGTATCGCGGTGTGATCGAGAGAAGACCAAATCATATTGCAGTGGATGTTCCTCCATCATGTGTGGTTCATTCTCATGGTTCCAGCTGTTGGTGAAACCACTTACGTTTGCAAGAGGAATTGTAGACTTCACAAACAAATTTGTCTTTAAGTCTGTACTGAATGTTGGTCAAGAGAAGCATCCATGTTAGTAGGAAGAACAGATGTTTTTTCTAGATCTTTGCTTTTGGAGCTACATATTTGTATATGATCTGTGAATCATTGAGATGCATTAACATGTTGATCTTATGTATGGGAATCGTACTAGTTAGTTTTAGTTGCGACGCAAGATCCGAAGTGGCCGATCTTTGCTTTTGGAGCTACATATTTGTATATGATCTGTGAATCATTGAGATGCATTAACAGTTACTTATTTATGTTCGCTCAGTGTTTACAAGTTACTGATCGATCACTAGCTAGCCTACAAATGCGCACCTGGCAGTTTTATTTGCGACGCAAGATGTGAAGTGGCAGATTTTTGAATAAAAATGCCTACCTCTGAAGAAACTGACAAGCTACACTATCGATCCTACACGGATAAATAGCGTGTCACGCACGTACTACCTCCTTTCTGGTTTGCAGGGCTCAATTCAAGAAATGACCTACTCGATCCTACACGAATAAATAGCGGATCACGCACGTACTAGTACCTCCTTTCCGGTTTGCAGGGCTTAATTCAAACCTCTCACCAACCAAGGTACTCCCTCCGTCCGGGTTTATTAGTCCCGTGAGCAAAGCAGCAAGACCAAGGCATGGGAATAATTAACGGCATGCAGAAGTTTAAGCCTAATTCATTCCAGCGATTTAAGTGGCTGCATGCGTGCCCTCGGCTGCGACTCGTTGCATGCTGCTTCGCGTACTGCCTGCGAGCGATTTTGAGTGCCTGCATGCAGCCGGCCGTAATTAAGGTAGCTAACTGATGCGAAAAAAGATACGCTTTAATTGTTGCGAGCTTTTTAAATCCATGAAATCATTATTGACAAGGAGGGAGATGATTCGAGTGCACTCGTTTGACCGCCATGCCGGCGTGCGACCCAGACGGGACGGGACGGCACAGTCATAATTTCAGTTTCCCTAGTTTTCCACGGCAAGCTGGCGTGCTAAGCCATTATGCATTGAATTCTGATGACCGTCGCGCTACCTTCCCCCTATAAGTACTGTTTCCCGGCATTCTCCAGTGCTACCGTGACCCAACTCGCCATATCCGCATAAGCCCCCACCAGCCCGACATCGCTCGCCACGTCCGCCATGCCCCCGCCCATCCGCGGTAGGCGACGCCGGAGGCGGTCACCGTCAGAACTAGTGTTCGGTTTTTCACCGGATGGCAGACGGAGGGAGGAGGCATTCTATCTGTCTTTAGATGGCAATGCGCAGATCGAGGAGTTGTTGGAGCGCGGCCGCATGGCGGAGGAGCAAGAGTTGTTGGAGCACGACCGCTTAGCGGAGGAGCAGCGTAACGCCGATTTGCGCCGCCAGCGGGACATGGAGCAGCAGCGCACCGACGCTCTAAGTCATGAGCAGAGCACCCGCAACTGGGCCGACTATGTGGAGGCAGGCGCCGGGCAAATAGCCCTGGAGGTTGTTGGGCACGCACGCGTTCGCGACGCTAATTTTTACTACCAGCTCGTCAAGTGGGTTTCCCGCTTGGAAGCCGAAGCTTCGGTGGACCACGCCAGCATGGAAAGGGCCAACGCACGTGAGCAACGCGCCCTATCGCACCTCTGGCAAGTCCGAGGCGAGGCGCAAGACACCGGTGCCGGCGTTTAGCGTGTACCACCGGCATCGTCTAGTTAGCTAAGAGTAAGTTAGTGCTTGTCTAGTGGGAGTAGATAGTTAACTTGGCTATGATGGTTGTCAACGTGGAAGTTCAGTACTCTATATGTGGATCAGACCTGTTACTTTGCTCTGAATGTTGAACTTTCCATTTGAACGTATGGAATGGGCTGTTATTTTTTTAAATGGGTTGTATTTGTCTTCCACGGGTTTAGAGGCTGACTTGTGGGCCTAGCAAGTTGACGCGTACACAATCAGGAGATGATTGTACATGGAGAGGATAATAGCAGGGACCCGCCAAGGTCATGGTAGTACGCAAGCAAGTGCCTCCTTATTTCAAGCCAATAAAAAATGGCTCCTCCTACTGGATTTCTGACATCTGGGTCCCATGCCATTGTCAACGTAGTCAGTAAACAAGAGAATTGCACAACGAACGGCTGACACCAGGGACCCAGCAGCTCGCCCAGTTTTTTTTTGTTTTGGGTTAATTTTATAAATGCCTCCGAGAAATGCCACTGCAATTTCCAAACTTTGAAAAATGCCATTTCATGCCATTTCTAGTGGCATTTTTTGAAGTCTGGAGTGGCATTTTTCAAAGTTTGCAAACTGCAGTGGCATTTTTCAAAGTTTGGAAAAATTGCAGTGGCATTTTTCAAAGTTTTGAAATTGCAGTGGCATTTTTATGAATCGCCATAATTGGAGTGGCATTTATCTAATATGTTTTTGAGACGGAAGCAGGGTGTCAACTGGGCTGTGCGGGACACTCTGGCCTATCTAGACAGTCTTTTCTTTTATGTTTACCACAGACCAGCCCAGTAGTTTTTTTTTTCTTTTTGAAAATGGCTAGCCCAGTTTTTTTGTGATTTGTCAAGTCACTTTATCAGGCCTGTTGGGCTAGACGAGGAGAGCTTCATTCGGCTGGCCGAGAAAATGGCCTATCAGCAGTAATGAGAAATGGGTTGTACATTTTTAAAACACATCAAACAGGCAATTAGTTTCAAATATCTTTTTTTTCATTTTGAGATTTTAAATTGCATTGATTTTTATGCGTGGACAATTTATTGGATTTTATATTGATATACATTTATTTTTAAAATTAGTCTGAATGTGACTCGAAATTTCGGAATTAAAAACAGTTCAGACCGCACCGACATATGCAAAATTTCATATAATTTTTCAACCGTGGCCACAATATGGGTTGTAATGCTAACAAAAAGAATATGGGCTCCAAAAAAACCCATAAGAATTAGCAAATGGGCTGTAAACTATTTGAAATAATGGCAGATGGGTTGTATGCTGTTTTCCACAGATTTGAGGCTTTCCACAGATGGCCTGCATACTGTTGGATGTCCATCCAACGGCCGTCGTGCTTCTTCAATCTCTACTCTTCCTGCTCCAGCCGCTCAAACAAAGCGCCGACGGGACTGCCTGCTCCCTCCTCCCCGCGGCCGGCTGTGCTGCCGCGCAGGCCTCACCGCCCCACCGTACTCCCATCGCTGGCCTAGCTATCCCTCTACTCACCCTCACTCCCACACATGCTATTATTCTCCGGCGACGGCAGACGAACCAGTAAACCCTCGTACTCCACCGTGTGGGAAATAACTGCCGAGTATTCCCTGGCTCCGTGTCGTTCCCTTCCTAGGCCTCATCGTCGTCCACTGCCCTGGTGCTCTCGGCGCGGCCTGGTCAACATGGTCAATGAACGACATCCATCGGACGTGGACTGTACGTGGAGAGGCTGACAGCTGGGTCCACGGCCGCACGCAAGGAAATGCCTCCTTATTACGCGCAAAATAATGATTCCTCCACCTGACATCTAGGACCCACCGAAAGGGCCTCTGTATTTCGCGAAAAAAACGTTACCGCCACTGACAGCTCGGACCCACCAGCTATATATTCGCATGCAAGGAAGTGCCTCCTTATTACGCCGAAAAAAATAATACTCCCCCTGCTAGCTGGGACCCAGTATAGTGGGCCTACTAAGTTGACGGGGACGAAGGGCGTTGCCAACTTAGTCAATATGCACGATTCTAGCTCGATTGACCGTACGATGTCCATCCAACGGTCGTAGTGCTTCTTCAACCTCTGGTCTTCTTGCTCCAGCCGCCCAAAGCAGTGCCGGTCGTGCCGCCTGCTCCTGCCTCCCGTGGCCGGCTGTGCTGCCACGGAGGCCTCACCTTCCCCATACTACTCCCATCGCTGGCCAGGCCATCCCTCCACTCCACTCACCCACACCCCCTGTTATTCTGCGGCGACGGCAGCGCAGCCGAACCAATAAACCCTCGTACTCCTCTCCGCGTGGGCATCCACTACCGCGTCTTCGTTGGCTCCGCGTAGTCCCCTTCCTAGGCCTCACCGTCGTCCACCACCATGGTGCTCTCGGCGCGGCATGGTCAATGTGGTCAACGACCGAATTCCATCGGAAGAATACTTTACATGGAGAGGCTGACAGCTGGGTCCACGGCAGCCGCAAGGAAGTGCCTCCTTATTACGCGGAAAATAATTATTCCTCCACCTGACAGCAGGGACCCACCGGAGGGCCACCAGTATTTTGCTAAAAAGACGTTTGCCCCTGACTGCTGGGACCTACCCGACGGGCCACCGTATTATGCGAAAAAAACGTTCCCCCTGCTGTCAGCTCGGACCCACTGGAAGTGCCTCCTTATTACGCACAAAAAAATGAATACCCCCCCAGCTAGCTGGGACCCACCTTGGTGGGAGGCTGACTTGTGGGCCTACTAAGTTGACGGGGACGGAGGGCTTTGTCAACTTAGTCAATATAAACAATTCTAGCTCCAGTGACCGTACGATGTCCATCCAACGACCGTAGTGCTTCTTCAACCTCTGGTCTTCTTGCTCCAGCCGCCCAAAGCAGCACCGGTCGTGTCGCATGCTCCTGCCTCCCGTGGCCAGATGTAATGCCGCGGAGGCCTCACCGCCCCCTACTATTCCCACCGCTGGCCAGGCCCTGCGGCGACGGCAGCCTCACACCGCAGCCGAACCAGTGAACCCTCGTACTCCTCTCGGCGCGGGCTTCCACTGCCGCGTCTTCCCCGGCTCCCCGTCGTCCCCTTCCTAGGCCTCGCCGTCGTCCACCGCCCTGGTGCTCTCGGCGCGGCATGGTCAACGTGGTCAAGGAACGGCTTCCATCGGACGTGGACTGTACGTGGAGAGGCTGACAGCTGGGTCCACGGCCGCGGCAAGGAAGTGCCTCCTTATTATGCACAAAATAATTATTCCTCCACCTAACAGCGGGGACCCACCGGACGGGCCACCATATTTAGTGAAAAAAACGTTTCCCCCCTGACTGCTGGGACCCACCAGCTACATCTTCACACACAAGGAAGTGCGTCCGGGCAAAAAAACAAAACGATTCGCCACCCTAACCGCTGGGACCCACCAGCGACACCTTCGCACGCAAGGAAGTGCGTCCGGGCAAAAAAAAAGATTCACCCTCCTGACTGCTGGGACCCACTAGCTACATCTTCGCACGCAAGGAAGTGCGTCTGGGCAAAAAGAAAACAAAACGATTCGCCCCCCTGACTGCTGGGACCCACCAGCTACATCTTCGCACGCAAGGAAGTGCCTGACAGTCGAGACCCACCTGGTCGAAGCGTACGTAGCATTGTCATTCTGGTCGCGAACGTGTACGTATATATATACTGGTGGATGTAGAGGCGCGCACGTGTCATAGTAGAGGCGCGCACGTAGCATGTACACGTACGTACAGCGGCGAGGGTGCAAGAAAGAAAATACGACCACGTACATACATACGGGCAGGGTCTCTAACGCCTATCGCACATACATACATGGCTGGGTCGGAACGGAGAAACAGCGTCGTTGTCGTGTTCATGGGGAGCCAACAAAATGCGTCGTGTTCATCAGGAGGCAACGGAACGCGTGGGGGCCAAACGGCTGGGTCTGAACGGAATGCATGGTCGTGTTCATCGGGAGGGCTTGGACGGAACAGGCGATGGAAACAAGGCCTGGTGTACCACACAATGGAGGAATCGGACCTCCTACGGTCAAAACGGGGGTCCTGTTGATCGGGAGGGGTGTGGCGTACCGCAAAACGGAGGAAACGGACATCCTACGGTCGAAACGGGGGTCCTCGTTCATCGGGAGGGGTGTGGCGTACCGCAAAATGGACGAAACGGACTTGTGTTGGAGCGCTACGGTCGAAACGGGGGGGGGAGGGGTGTGGCGTACCGCAAAATGGGACTCCATGGGATACTGTTCATCTCCACCGTCGACCTCCTCCAGCCTCAACGGGCTACCGTCGACCTCCTCCAGCATCCACGGGCTCCTGTTCATCCAGCCTCCACCGCGCGCTACTCCACCGGCTACTGTTCAACCACCCCTCCACGGGCACCCCTCCATCGTCTACTGTTCATCCAGCCCTCCACACCACGAGGTCCTGTTCAACCACCCCTCCACGACCACCCCTCCACCGTCTACTGTTCATCCAGCCCTCCACACCACGAGGTCCTGTTCAACCACCCCTCCACGGCCACCCCTCCACCGTCTACTGTTCATCCAGCCCTCCACACCACGGGGTCCTGTTCAACCACCCCTCCACGGCCACCCCTCCACCGTCTATTGTTCATCCAGCCCTCCACACCATGGGTTTCTGTTCATCCAGAGGCAACGCCACCGCTCACTGTTCATCCAACCCCCCCCCCCCCCCGCAATGCTCACTGTTCATTCCAGAGGCAGCATCGATCGACTTCAGTTAGCAGCAGTAGCGAAGGAATCGCTCCATCGAGTTCAGTTAACAGCCATCGATCGATCCTTTGGGTTCAGTAACGTGCAGCCTGCAGTGCAATTGCTCGGTTCAGTTCGAGCCCAACGCCTCGCTCGGCTTCAGTTAGAGCCAATGCCTCGCACACACGCGCGTATGTACGAGATAAACGCGCATCGCTCCGCCCCCGACCTCCCACCGTAACCAGCAACTCCCCGAAATTTTCCTCCCCCTCGCTTCTACCATGGTTTTTTCCGTCATGGATGGCCCAAAGAATGTCATGCAGCTGCGTCTCCGGCCCGCCCAGGACGAAAAGCCCATTTTCTGTCATGATTTTTTGTCATAGAAGTAGGAGCCCACCACATCTATGATGATACCGGGTTTTGTCACAATTATCGTCATAGAAGTGTCATATGTATGAGAGAGAGAAAAATCGTTCGGCCCAAAATGTCACGGATGTGTCTTTTTTTTGTAGTGATAAGCACGTATGACTATATTCGGAATACATGCCTACATTACATTGATAAACTGGAGCTAGTTCTGTGTCACCCTATGTTATAAATGTTGCATGAGGAATCGCATCCAACATAATTATCCATCACGGATCCAATGCCTACGAGCTTTTCACATATTGATCTTTGCTTAATTACTTTACCGTTGCCATTGTTAAAATTACTACAAAACTGTTACTATTACTTTTGCCACTGTTACCGTTACTTCCATACTACTTTGCTACTAAATACTTTGCTACAGATATTAAGTCTTTCAAGTGTGGTTGAATTGACAAACCAACTGCTAATACTTGAGAATATTCTTTGGCTCCCCTTGTGTCGAATCAATAAATTTGGGTTGAATACTCTACCCTCGAAAACTGTTGCAATCCCCTATACTTGTGGGTTATCAACAACCCCGATGGCGACACGATGATGGAGATCATGGTGTGATGCCAATGACGATGGAGAACATGCCAGTGCTTTGGAGATGGAGATCAAAAGCACAAGTTGATGGCCATATCATGTCACTTATGATTTGCATGTGATGTTAATCCTTTTATGCATCTTATTTTGCTTAGGACGATGGTAGAATTATAAGGTGATCCCTCACTAAAAATTCAAGATAAATTGTGTTCTCCCCGAGTGTGCACCGTTGCGAAATTTCATCATTTCGAAGCACCACATGATGATAGGGTGTGATAGACTCTACGTTCGCACACAATGGGTGCAAGCCGGTGTTGCACATGCGGAACACTTAGGTTAAACTTGACGAGCCTGGCATTTACAGACATGGCCTCCGAACACAAGAGACCGAAAGGTCGAACACGAGTCATAGATATGATCAACATGGAGATGTTCGCCATTAAAACCACCTCATCTCACATGATGATCGGACTTGGGTTGGTGAATTTGGATCATGTTACACTCGGATAACCGGAGGGATGTTGATTTGAGTGGGAGTTCTTAGGTAATATGGTTAATTGAACTCATTTATCATGAACAATTGTCTAAGTTATCTTTGCAAATTTTTGTTGTAGATCAATGGCTCGCGTAGTAGCTCCCCTGAATTTCAATGCGTTCCTAGACAAAGCTAAGTTGGAAGATGATGGAGTGACTTTGTGGACTACGCCTGTAATCTAAGGATTATCCTCACGGCTGCCCAAAAGTCTTATGTTCTTGATGCACCGCTTGGTGCGCCACCCCCTCCAGCAACTGTGGACATTAGGAATGCCTGTTAGTCGCGTGTTGATGACTACTCAATTGTTCAATGCGCCATGTTGTATGGCTTATAACCGGGACTTCAAAGGCGTTCTGAACATCATGGAGCATATGAGATCTTTTAGGAGTTGAAGTTTATCTTTGAGAAGAATGCCCGGATCGAGAGATATGAGACCTCCGGTAAGTTCTATGCATGTAAGATGGAGGAGAACGGGTCTGTCGGTGAGCACATACTCATAATGTCTGGGTACTACAACCGCCTGGTTGAGTTGGGAGTCGAGCTCCCGCCAAAGGCTGTCACTGACAGAGTTCTTCAATCGCTACCACCTAGCTACAAAAGCTTTGTGTTGAACTTTAACATGCAAGGGATGAACAAGTCAGTCTCCGAGTTGTTTGCGATGTTGAAAGTCGCTGAGTCAGACATCCAGAAGGAGCACCAAGTGTTGATGGTCAATAAAACCACTAGTTTCAAGAAGAGAGAGGGAAAGAATGGAAACTTCAAGAAGGGTGGCAAAGCAGTTGCTCCTCCTGTGAAGAAACCCAAGGTTGGAACCAAGCCGATAACTGAGTGTTCTATTGTAAGGGAACTAGCCACTAGAAGCAGAACTACCCCAAGTATCTGGACGACAAGAAGGGAGTCAACATCACCAGAGGTATACATGTTATTGATGTGTACCTTACCAACTCTCGTTGTAGTGCCTGGGTATTTGATACCGGTTCGGTTGCTCACATTTGCAGCTCAAAGCAGGAACTACAGAATAGACGGAGGCTGGCGAAGGATGAAGTGACGATGCGCGTTGGAAATGGTACCAAGGTTGATGTGATCACCATTGGCATGCTCGCTCTTTGATTACCATCAGCGTTAGTGATGAAACTGAATAATTGTTATTTAGTGCCTGTGTTGAGCATGAACATTATATCTTGTTTAATGTGAGATAGTTACTCATTTAAATCAGAGAATAATGGTTGTTCTATTTATATGGGTAATATCTTTTAAGGTCATGCACCCATTGTGAGGGGTTTATTCTTATTGAATCTTGATAATGAAGATACACATGTTCATAACATTGATGCAAAAGATGTAGAGTTGATAATGATAGTACCACTTTTTTATGGAACTGCCGCTTAGGTCATATTGGTGTAAAGTGCATGAAGAAACTCCATGCTGATAGACTTTTGGAGTCACTTGATTTTGAATCACTTGAAACATGCGAATCATGCCTCATGGGCAAGATGACTAAGACCCCGTTTTCCGGAACAATAGGATGGGCATGTGACTTGTTGGAAATCATACATACTGATGTGCGCAGTCTGATGAGCGTTGACGCGCGCAGTGGATATCGTTACTTTCTCACCTTCGGTGATGATTTGAGTAGATATGGGTATATTTACTTAGTGAAGCACAAGTCTGAGACGTTTGAAAAGTTCAAGCAATTTCAGAGTGAAGTTGAGAATCATCATAACAAGAAGATCAAATTCCTACGATCTGATCAAGGGGGAGAGTATCTGAGTTATGACTTTGGCAATCACTTAAAACAATGTGGAATTATTTCACAGTTGACACCACCTGGAACACCACAGCGTAATGGTGTGTCCGAACGTCGTAATCGTACTCTATTGGATATGGTGCGTTCTATGATGTCTCTTGCCGATCTGCCACTATCATTTTGGGGTTATGCATTAGAGACAGCTGCATTCACTTTAAATAGGGCACCATCTAAGTCTGTGGAGATGACACCATATGAACTATGGTTTGGCAAGAAACCTAAGTTGTCGTTTCTTAACGTTTGGGGTTTTGATGCTTATGTCAAAAGGCTTTAGCCGGCTTGAACCCAAAGAGGACAAATGCATCTTCATAGGATACCCAAAAGAGACGGTTCGGTATTCCTTCTATCTCAGATCCGAAGGCAAAGTGTTTGTCGCTAAGAACGGGTCCTTTCTCGAGAAGGAGTTTCTCTCGAAAGAATTGAGTGGGAGGAAGGTAGAACTTGTGAGGTTGTTGAACCTTCACTTCAACCAGAGAGTAGCAGAGCATAGAAAGATGTTTCTGTGACACCTACGTCAGTTGAAGAGGAAACTAATGATGATGAGCATTAACCTTCAGATCAAGTTACTATCTAACCTCGTAGGTCGGCAAGGGTACGTACAACTCTTGAGTGGTACGGTAACCCTATCTTAGAGGTCATGTTGTTGGGCAACAGTGAACCTATGAGCTACGGAGAATCGATGGTGGGCCCGGATTCTGACAAATGGTTAGAGGCCATGAAATTCGAGATGGGATCCATGTATGAAAACAAAGTATGGACTTTGGAAGTACCTGAAGGGCGAAAGGCCATTCGGAATAAATGGATCTTCAAGAAGAAGACCGATGCGGACGGTAATGTCACTGTCTACAAAGCTCGACTTGTGGCAAAGGGGTTTTCAGAAGTTCAAGGAGTTGACTACAATGAGACATTTTCACCCGTAGCGATGCTTAAGTCCGTTAGAATCATGTTGGCAATAGCTAGATTTTTTGATTATGAAATCTGGAAGATGGATGTCAAAATAGTGTTCCTTAATGGTTTCCTTAAGGAAGAGTTATATATGATGCAACCGGAAGGTTTTGTCAATCCAGAGAATGTTGACAAAGTGTGCAAACTCCAGTGATCCATTTATGGACAGGTGCAAGCATCTTGGGTTTCCTTTATGAGTGAGACTCTATCCAGATCTACTGATCTAAGAAAGATTTCTTTTAATGGATCTCCTCTTGTTCCTCAATCTTTGGAGAATATGTTAACTCGCAATAAATCTAGGGTCCTGATCGAGCAAGACTTATACAAGTTTTTGAAGAATCTTGTATTTACAAGAAAGTCAGTGGGAGCTCTATAGCGTTTCTAATGTTATATGTGGATGACATATTGCCGATTGGAAACTGTAAGTGCATCTAGTGCCCCTTAGTTATTTTGGTGTATTGAAGACTTATATGTTAAGGGACTAAAATGTTTATGAGTGTACACAGGCTCTATAAGTCGATGAGGAGTTTAATATTTACAGTGAAAGTCGACCCCTAAAACTGAATGTCCTCGGCTGAAGACTTTGGTTCTCCTGAAGACTTTGAAAGTGATGAAATTGGCGTGACCTTGAAGACTTGGATATTCATGCAAGGATTATGAAGCGTGAAGACTTTTGTTTTCATAGTTTCATTTTCTCTTTCTTGAGTCATAGGAAACACCATACTGTTAAAGGGGGTCGAGGTAATGCTAAGGAAACTGATTTCCAAGTGATGCACATCTAATAATCCTACACCTACCCAATCCTTTCGAGTGAAGCCATTGGAAATCTCATATCAGTTCAGTTAATTTCTTCAATGACAGGGACGAAGATCTTCTGGTCTCTGAGGAATTTGTTCTGACTAAGGATTTAGGAATTCGCTAGTGCGGATTGCCTACACAGTGATGAACATGATAGCCCTGAGGAATTTGAACCTCAAAAATCGACCATCGTTGTGCTACGCGCCAGCTGTCCAAAATATCCAACCACCTAACGGTCATATCCTTGAAGGGCATTTATGTCTTATCATGTCGGGCTGCTCCCTAGGCTATAAATAGCCACCCCCTACAACCACTAGCTAGTTGGCTGCTCCGAGAGAAACTGACACTTGTCAATTGAGAGCATCCCATCCTCCGAGGACTTTGAGCAAAAGTAATTAAGTGAGGAAAACCCAAATCCCAAACCCAAACCTACAACCCCAAAGTGATTGAGCATCACTGAAGAGATTGTTCCTTGTGGAACCGACACTTGTTACCTTTGAGGACTGTTTATCCTTCAGACGGTTAGGCGTCATGGTCTAAGCATCCAAGAGGAATTGTGGATCGCCAAGTGACCAAGTCTGTCAAGGTTTGGAAGTCACCTGTGAAGACTTACCACGAGTGTTGGGCGAGGTCTGTGTGATCTTAGCTCAAGGAGAATACGGTGAGGACTGTGTGTCCTCAAGTTTAAATACTCAGCCGCTCCAACCAGATGTACAACTGTCATAGCAGTTGGAACTGGTCTACCAAATCATTGTCTTCACCAAGCCTACTGGTTCTATTTCCTCAACCCTTTCATTTCCTTATTCATGTGTTGATGAACCTGATCATTACTGTTTGAAGACTTTGACTAAAGACTTTCTCTATTTCCTCAATTAAAATTTCTTCTGTCACATTGTCTTCAACCTGCTTATCATGTGTTTACACTTTCTGTACTTTGTGTCTGTCTTTCAATTCATCATGATGACTATACTATTGCTGTGCTATGCTTATATTTGAGTACTTATTCTGCTGCTAGTTGTTTGTGACTTAGGAATTTCCTCACCCTGAAATTCCTCAGAGACGAATTTGTAAAAATTGCCTATTCACCCTCCCCCCCCCCTCTAATCGACTTAACGCACTTTCAGAAACAATATAGAACTTTCGGAAAATGTGAAGGAATATTTGAACATGAGTTTTTCAATGAAGGACCTAGAAGAAGATGCTTTCATATTAGGCATCAAGATCTACAGAGATAGATCGAGACACTTATAGGACTTTCACATAGCACATACCTTGATAAGATTTTGAAGAAGTTCAAAATGGATCAGTCCAAGAAGGGGTTCTTGTCTGTTTTGCAAGGTGTGAAGTTGGCTCAGACTCAATGCCCAGCGACTACAGAGGATAGAGAAAAGATGAGTGTCATCCCCTATGCTTCTAACATAGGATCTATCATGTATGTGATGTTGTGCAGAAGACTGGATGTCAGCCTTGCCATAAGTATGGCCGGAAGGTTTCAGATTAATCCAGGAATGGATCACTGGATAGTGGTGAAGAATATCCTTAAGTGCCTGAAAAGGACTAAGGAAATTTTTCTCATATATGGAGGTGATCAAGAGCTCGTAGTAAAGGGTTACGTTGATGCAAGTTTTGACGCTGATCCGGATGACTCTAAGTCTCAAACCGGATACGTATACATTCTAAATGGGGAAGCTATAAGCTGGTGCAGTTCCAAGCAAAGCATGGTAGCTGATTCTACATGCGAAGTGGACTACATAGCTGCCTCGGAGGCAGCGAAGGAAGGTGTCTAGATGAAGCAGTTCATGATAGATCTTGGAGTTGTGCCCAGTGTACTGAACCCAATGACTCTGTTCTATGACAGCACTGGTACCATTGCTCTAGCCAAGGAACCAAGGTTTCACAAGAGGACCGGACACATAAAGTGACGCTTCAACTCCATCCGTGATGTAGTCAAGGAGGAGGACATAAACATTTGCAAAGTACATATGGATCTGAATGTTGCAGATCCGTTGACTAAACCTCTTCCACGGGCAAAACATGATCAACCCAGAACTCTATGGGTGTTAGATTCATTACCATGTAATACTAGATTATTGACTCTAGTGCAAGTCGGAGACTGTTGGAAATATGCCCTAGAGGCAATAATAAAGTGGTTATTATTATATTTCCTTGTTCATGATAATCATTTATTATCCATGCTATAATTGCATTGACCGGAAACTCAAATGCATGTGTGGATACATAGACAACAACATGTCCCTAGTGAGCCTCTACCGGACTAGCTCGTCGATCAAAGATGGCTATGGTTTCCTAGTCATAGACATGAGTTGTCATTTGATAACGGGGTCACATCATTAGGAGAATGATGTGATGGACAAGACCAAACTATGAGCGTAGCATATGATCGTGTCAAATTTATTGCTATCGTTTTCTGCATGTCAAGTATATGTTCCTATGACCATGAGATCATGCAACTCACTGACAACCGGAGGAGTACCTTGTGTGTACCAAACGTGGCAACGTAACTGGGTGACTATAAAGGTGCTCTATAGGTATCTCCGAGGGTGTCTATTGAGTTGGCATGGATCAAGACTGGGATTTGTCACTCTGTATAACGAAGAGGTATCTCAGGGCCCACTCGGCAATACAGCATCACAAGAGGATTGCAAGCAATGTGACTAATGAGTTAGTCACGGGATCTTGTATTATGGAATGAGTAAAGAGACTTGTCGGTAACGAGATTGAACTAGGTATGGTGATACCGACACTCGAATCTCGGGAAAGTAACATACAGACAGACAAAGGGAACTACACACGGGATTGTTTGAATCCCTGACATCGAGGTTCCACCGATAAAGATCTTCGTACAATATGTAGGAACCAATATGGGCATCCAGGTCCCGCTATTGGTTATTGACTGTACAAGTGTCTCGGTCATGTCTGCATAGTTCTCGAACCCGCGGGGTCTACACACTTAACGTTTGGTGACGATATAAGTATAGTTGAGTCATTATGATGGTTACCGAAAGTTGTTCGGAGTCGATGAGATCCTGGATGTGACGAGGAACTCCGGAATGGTCTGGAGGTGAAAATTGATATGTAGGACGGAGGGTCTCAGAGTCCGGAAGTGTTCCAGGGGCACCAGGTTATGGCCACGATGACCAAAAGGGGTTTCGAGGGGCCCCGACAAGTGTTGAGGGGGCATCATGGGCCAAGGGGAGGGGCACACCAGCCCACAGGGGTTGTGCGCACCCCCTCATCCCATCCCACATAACCAGAGGAGGTGGGGGCGCCCCCTAGGGCTGCCCACCCCTTTGCCTTGGGGGCCAAGCCCCTTTCCCACTTATGCCCCCCCCCCTAGGGAAACCCTAGGGTGCCCCCTCCTCCCCCTCCCCCTATATATAGAGGCGTAGTGAGAGGGCAGCCGCACCCAAGTACTGCCACGATGTTGTCCTTCCTCTCCCTCGTAGCCCTCTTCCTCTCCGTAGTGCTTAGCGAAGCTCTGCTGAGATTCCACCACCACCACTGCCGCCACGCCGTCGTGCTGCTGGAGGACTCGAGCTACTACTTCACCATGGCTTGCTGGATCTAGGTGGTGAAGGAATCATCAAGCCGCATGTGTGTTGAACGCGGAGGTGCCGTCCGTTCAGCACTTGGATCGGGAGTTCGTGGGACGGATCGTGATTGGATCGCGAAGACATTCGACTACATCAACCGCGTTTCTTAACGCTTCCGCTTAGCGATCTACAAGGGTATGTAGATGCAATCTCTCCTCTCGTAGATGTTTATCTCCTAGATTGATCTTGGTGAGCATAGAAAAAATTTTGTTTTTCATGCAACGTTCCTCAACAACAACATCGAAATGAGATAAGAGAGGTGGTGGCGGCGGCGGAAGACGTCGGAGATTGACCTAATTTGATACAATATTAGACGTAGGTTTTTTAGGGGAATTACTAAACCCTCTAGAGGTGGCGCGTCATGTGTGTGTGTGTGTGTGTGTGTTGTGTGTGTGTGTGTGCGCGCGCGCGCGTGCATGTGTAGGATGAAACCATGTACAAATACAAGGTATATACCAGTAAACTAATACAAATACAAAGTCTAACCAACCGGGGTTGTTTGGATACTACGTATATGGAAAACCAGATCTCTATAAACCTGGAAAACTTCCTAACAGAATATAATCCTGTTTGGGTGCTCTAACAAACCCGTGGACATACAAAACTTGGTTCTAGGAATCCTCATATTTTGCATTTATAGAAAAACGACTATTAATAGTTTTTCCAAAAACGCGATCCCTGTATACTCGATCACAACTATCTCTATCCCCTCCGCTTATTTCTCAACGAACTAACAGTAAACAAAGTATCGCCATGGCTGGATGCATAATATTTTCTCCTTCCTCGTCAAAGACGCCTCCATCCCGAACTCCTCATAAGTGTGGCCTGAAACCTACATGCTCACGGGACAATTCCAGAGCACTCTTTTGAATCGTCATCCTTCTGTTACTGCTGTCTGTGATGGTGATGTTGGGGAGTGTACATGCGTTGCAATTGCATGGATGACTGCCATGGGCGTAGCCGAGCTCCAGCCTCGGCATGGCCGGCGCTGCACGGCGGACTGCCATGGACGTCATGGCGAGTGAGCTCGGAGGCTGTAGCTCAAGAAAAGTCAACAGGCGACCAAGTTGGAGAAAGTGTCACGGCAGAAATAGAAGGTCATGAGAATTTTATCCAGAGTTCCAAACAATTCCCCAAACAAGGAACTGGACGGACTCATTTTACCACTTTCGTAACCCAAACATAGTTTCCTATAAACTGGTTATTCAATTATCTGTTAGTAAAACCGGCTTTGCTAAAAATGGGCTAAAAACTGGTTTACTATAAATCCGTAACTAATATTTGCTATCCAAACAACCCCAGGAAAAATGTGTTTTGGCTAAGCCATTCGACCGGTTTGGGGAAATAATCCCAGGTGGAAAATTGCGACGCCGCGTGTAACTGACGGCAAGGGACCCACTTGATATACCACTGAATGAGGTGAAAACTAGCAAAAGCGTTGCTAGCGGAGGTAAAAGCTGATAAAATATTTGCTAAATAGGGTAATACGGATGAAAAACTGCTAACTATGATAATTTACATCAAACTCGGGTTGAAAATGAAATTCACTCTTGCTACATGCTCAAATCCTCTCAGTAGAGGAGTCTAACATGACTGTAAGTGGGCAAATCGACTTATTTTAGGGGAAGTACCGAAGTACATGCAGTCGTCCGCGGAAGCAGACATGTTCTCGTATTGAAAACTAAGAAGGGAGCATCGCAGAATTATACCTAACCAATTAACAAATAATCGCTTGCACAGACATATGCTTTCAGCACTCTTTCAAGTGATCCATGCGATACTGCATGTGTTTATGCATTGTTAAGTAGCCATTCCACAGTTATAAAATCAGTGTGATGCAGTCCTCGAAGGTCTCAAATGGATCAACAAGGGACAATTGCAAGTGTTCGTTGAGCGCAAACGGATACTTTACTCAGCAATCGTACCGTCTAGCTGACATGCGACCTTAGAATAATTTTGAAAGAATCCTACTGAAGTGGTGAGCTACAGCTCATTAATTCCACCCCCTTCAACTTCTAGCTAGAGAAACTACAACGTTGGCATGCATGACGGCATATGTTCCAACGTTGCTGCGGGAATCTTATTTAAGAAATACATAAATAGTTGCTTAAAAAACATATGAAACTAATGAAAAGCATATGAAACTAATCTGTGTTCAGGTCATTATGAAAATATGTTCGCTAATCTTTTTTTACGTACGTCTGAAATTTTCAAGTCCAAAAGATGAATTAAAATAGCTGGTATACAAACATTTCATTGTGATGGACCATGCATGATTCTTCTTCTATCAAGAGGGGAAAAAACAAGCAAGGACTTTGGAGTGAGTACCACATGATGAACCAGACAATACGTTCCCCAAAAGATTTCGTAACATTTGTCTCTAGCCACTCGTAAAGGCTCGGTTGTGCATATCCCATCATCCCTTTTCCCACGCTCCAAGTCATTACATTCCAGCCGTAACCTTTAGCGCCGAGGTGCATTTACTCAAAGGCAAAAGAGGACTTTGGTCAGTAGTTGTGGCCACGGCATGATACAAAATGACAGCCTATAGTTTGTACTTTCGCTGCATTTGTTTATGGACATGCATCTAGGGCACCAACCTGTGTGTTTTCTGGGATGAGCTACTTACTGGTCCTCATATTGTTTTAGTGACAGAGATAAGATGGACAACCTAGGGGGTAGAGAAGGTCAACCGTGTGACGTGGTGGGGAATCGTTAACACAGGATGCTGTCAGGATTAGGTGTCAGCTAATTATCTGAGCCTCCTTTGGACAGGCTTGGGCCACTTGACGCTAAACAACGTTTTCAGCAGAATTCCGACTTTGTCGGCATGGTAGTGCTGCCGAAACATATATGGTGCTAACGATGCCATATACCAACTCAACTCTTGCGTACTAATTGATACTCAAACACAATATCATTTAGAAACTGTGCACTGATCGAACATAAAGATCCTTTTTATGAAGGGATGAGCATGTAATGAAGCCATTAAACCTCACACACAAGAGCCTCCAAAAATGTCCAGTTTCAGCATTCTTAGAAGCACCCTCTATCTAAAAATGGAAAAGGAAGGGCAAGACTCACTTAGTGCTTGTAGTCACGATCAGTGGTGGAGCTTCCTGCGGCCAAAGGGGGTCATTGCCCCCCTACTCTATAAAAACTTTTAAGTGTACCCCTAATTATTAGGCTTGAATATCAAAGATTTATCATAGTTCATGCATAACTTATCTCCGTCGCACCCTCAACTCTCATTAGCCCCCTCAACAATCCTCATCAAGCTCCACCACTACTTATTTGTGTAAGTGCATTATTATCTATTTTACCAAGAAGAATGCTAACTTGTACAAAAGAACACATTCAGCAACCCAAAACTGATCCTTGAGAATTATTTGCCCTAGTTTTGGATATTCATGCGGTATATGATAAACTAAAATAAAGTGCAGGGGCTGGGTAGCATGTGGACATCAAATGCATGTTAGACTGTATATACGTAGCCTCTGTATTGTAACGTTGTATTGTACCCCTTGGGTACCTCTATATAATGAGATAGCCACACCCCGGTTAGGGGTGTCGTGCAGTTCCCAAAATATCTTGTTTTACATGGTATCAGTTTAGGTCACGATCACGATGTCTTCCGCTGCTCCCGCCGCCGCCGCCGTCGCGCCGACCTCCGTCGCCGTGGCCGCCGCCGCGCCGGTCCTTGCCCCTTCTTCGCCGTTCCTCGCCTCTGGGCCTCTCGTGGCGGCCTATGGGGCCCCGCCGCCGCCTGGGTCCCCGATCCAATCTCGCCCGCATGGCGAGACCTCGGGTGACCTAGCCCTAGTCGCGGCCGATGCCGCCGCGCCGCCGCTCCACGGTGCCGCCCCGCCGCCGGCCTATGGCGCTACCGCGCCCTCGCCCTACGGCTACTACCCGTATGGCGCGCCTCCGATGGCTCCTGGTGCTCCGCCACTGCCGCCATCCTCGTGGTCGGCGTTTGGTGTGCCGCCTCTACATCAACCACCGGCGGCGCCACCGAGCCACCCCTATGGATCTTCGCCGTTGCCTCCCCAGCACCCCTACGCAGCCTACCCAGGGCCGCACGGGGCTACGGCCTCCTACACAGGAGAGGCGGCTGCCTCACTACAGCCGTCGTACGGGGCTGCGGCCGCGCCACAGCTGCATCCTCCCGGGGCCGCGGTCGTCCCGCCCTACGGGGCCCACGCTGCTGGTCCTCCCGGGTTTCCCGCACTGTATCTGGTGTCTGCTGCTCATACCGACCCGGTCGCCGCGTCGTCACCGTTCTACTTTTCACATCTGCTACCGGTGAAGCTTGCGCCGGATAATTACTTGTTCTGGTGTGCCCAGGTGTTGCCTCTTCTGCGGAGCCGCTACTTGGAGGGATATGTTGACGGGTCCATACCGTGTCCACCATCCCACCACCCAGCGTACCACACCTGGGTGGCCCAGGATCAGGCCATCCTCTCCGTCATCCAGTCCTCGCTCACCCCGAGCGTCTCGTCGCTGGTCATCTTCGCCGCTACATCCCGGGAGGCGTGGGCGGCGCTTCACACCAGTTTTGCCTCTCAGTCTCAGGCGCGTGCTCACTCTATCCGCACCGAGTTGGGTGAGACGAAGCTTGGTGACCTCAGCATCACCGACTACTTCAACAAGATGCGGGGTCTCGCCGACACATTGGCCTCCATCGGCCAGTCGCTACAGGATCAGGAGTTCACCACCTTCGTACTGAATGGGCTTGATGATGATTATGACAATCTCATTGAGAACGTTCACGGTCGCGATGACCCGCTACCACCTCGTGAGCTCTACGCCCGTCTGCTTGGCCGCGAGCAGCGCATCAAGGCGCGCCGAGCCTCTCCCAGTTTCGCCTCCGCCAATACCGCAACTCGCGGCAAGCCTCAGCGGTCATCTTCGTCCGGAGGCAAACCAGCGCTGCCCTCATCACCAGCTTCGAGGGGCAGCGCTCCGACCATCACAGGTGGTAACCGGCCCGTGGCGTGTTGTTCTTCTTGTGGTGCCCAACAGGCGTGCCAGCTATGTGGCTTGGAGCGCCACATTGCCTCTCGCTGTCATCGTCGCTACAAGCAGGATTTTCTGGGCCTTGGCAACAACGGAAAGGGGAACGACAAGCAGGCCGCCGCTGCTGTGACGAGTCATGATCATGGTCGCACTCCGTCATACTCCGTTGATCCTGCATGGTACATGGACACTGGAGCTACCAACCACCTCACCGGTGAGATGGGTAAGCTCTCTACTCAGGAGCCATATCGCGGTCATGATCAGGTGCACACCGCTAGTGGAGCAGGTATGCGCATCTCTCATGTTGGTCAGGCTTCTCTCCTTGCACACAACTTTCGCACATTGCATCTATCTAATGTCCTTCGTGTTCCTTCTGCTACACGTAGTTTGTTGTCCATTCCTCAACTTACCCGTGATAACAATGTCCTTGCTGAGTTTCACCCCTTTCGTTTCTTTATCAAGGATCGGGACACGAGGGCCGTTCTGCTTAGCGGTCGTCTTCGCCATGGCCTGTATGCACTTGATGCGCCGCGCTCCTCTTCCACGTCGTCCTCTCCTCAGGTGTTCAGTGGTGTTCGTGTGTCGCCTACACACTGGCATGCGCGCCTTGGTCACCCGGCGACTCCCATAGTTCGACATATTTTGCATCGTCATGATCTACCAGTTGTGTCCAATAAAACTGCTGAAACAATTTGTGATGCCTGTCAGCAGGGCAAGAGTCATCAGCTTGCGTTTTCAGAGTCTAGTCGTGTTGTGAAACATCCTCTTGAGCTTGTGTTTTCTGATGTATGGGGTCATGCCCAGACATCCGTTAGTGGTCACAATTATTATGTCAGTTTCATTGATGCTTACAGCCGTTTCACTTGGTTATATCTTATTAAGCGAAAGTCTGATGTGTTTGATGTCTTCATTCAGTTTCAAGCACATGTTGAGCGCCTTCTTAAGCACAAAATCATCCATGTCCAATCCGACTGGGGGGGTGAATACCACAACCTCAACTCGTTTTTTAATGAGCTTGGGATCTCGCACCGCGTGTCATGCCCTCACACACATCAGCAGAATGGTGCTGCTGAGCGTAAGCATCGTCATCTTGTTGAAACTGGCTTAACCTTGCTAGCTCATGCCTCCGTCCCGTTTCGGTTCTGGAGTGATGCTTTCTCTACAGCTTGTTTTCTTATAAACAGGCTACCCTCGAGGCTTCTGAAAATGCAAACTCCGCTTGAGCTCTTGCTTAATGAGACTCCGGACTACACTTTCTTCAAGGTGTTTGGGTGTGCCTGCTGGCCTCATCTCCGTCCATACAACAAGCGCAAGCTAGAGTTCAGGTCTAAGAAGTGTGTCTTTCTTGGGTACAGTTCTCTTCACAAAGGGTACAAGTGCTTACATGTTCCTACCAACCGCGTCTACATCTCTCGTGACGTTGTGTTTGATGAAAATGTGTTTCCCTTTCGTGCACTTCCGACTGACCTCACCACTTCCACTTCCACACCACCAATGCCTGTGTCTACACCTACGCCTGATCAGTTTGTGGATGTTGCATATGCCCCTGCGTTGCTTCCTAATCATGCTGCAGGTATTGGACGCGGTGCTCGGCTCGAGCTCCTTGATGAACAGGTCGCTGATGATTCTTCTGGTCGGGACGTGCATGTGCCATGCATAACGGGTGGCACCCGCCAACCCGCTCTCCGGTCGCCCGAGGCGGTCAGCCCGCCTGGCTCACCCACGCCAGCGCCAGTGGCGGGTGCCTCGCCCGCCTCGTCCGACTCGCAGGACCCGGCCACCCCAGTAGCCGCCTCGCCCGGCTCGCAGGCTTCGCCAGTGGCCACCTCGCCCGACCCGCGAGCCTCGTCCACACCAGCGGGACCCTCGCTCGGCTCGCCTGGCTCGCGGGCGTCACCAGCCTTGCGTGGCTCGCCTGGGCCACTGGCGGGGGCGTCCCCTGGGCCGGCCGGTGCTGTCGCTAGCCCAGCGGCCTCGTCGCCTGCCTCGGCCACCGGGGAGCCTGACTCGCCGGACTCGGCTTCGGCCTCGTCCACGACCTCTGCTGATTCTGCTCCAGCTCCGGCTCCGGCAGATTCTGCCGTCACACTTCGACCGCGCACACGGAGCCAGTCTGGTGTGTTTCGCCCGAAAGAGCGGACAGATGGCACGGTTGCGTGGCTTGCTGCGTGCATGGCTCATACTGCTGGCGACCCTAATGCAGAGCCTCGTCACTTTCAGGCTGCGTTGAGTATTCCTCATTGGCGTGCTGCAATGGAACAAGAGTTTTATGCCCTCCAACAGAATGATACTTGGCGTCTTGTTCCTCCAAAGTCTGGTGTCAACATCATTGATTCCAAGTGGGTTTTCAAGGTCAAGCGCCATGCTGATGGTTCCATTGAGCGTTACAAGGCACGGTTAGTCGCCAAGGGCTTCAAACAGAGGTATGGTCTTGATTATGAAGACACGTTCAGTCCAGTTATCAAGCCTACTACCATTCGGTTACTACTGTCTCTTGCGATTACTCGTGGATGGTTCCTTCGTCAGCTTGATGTACAGAATGCCTTTCTCCATGGCATTCTGGAGGAGGAGGTTTATATGCGTCAGCCGCCTGGTTTTGTTGATCCGACACGACCTCATCATCTCTGTCATCTGGTCAAGGCGCTGTATGGACTGAAACAGGCTCCTCGTGCATGGCATGCTCGCCTTGGATCCGTTCTTCGGGCTCTTGGGTTTACTCCATCCACTGCTGATACATCACTGTTCCTCCTCCAGCGCCCTGAGGTTACGATGTATATCCTGGTTTATGTTGATGATATCATCCTTGTCAGTTCTTCGGCTGCTGCAGCTGATCGCCTTGTGGTTGCTCTTCGTGATGATTTTGCTGTCAAGGATTTGGGTGCTCTTCACTTTTTCCTTGGTCTTGAGGTTTCACGGTCCTCTGCAGGTTTGACTCTCACTCAGAAGAAGTACTCCTTGGACTTGTTGCGTCGTGCTGGAATGCTCAAATGCAAACCTGTTTTCACTCCGATGTCTGCTGCTGATCGGTTGTCTGCTCTTGATGGTGACTCTCTCTCGGCTGATGATGCTACTGAGTATCGCAGTATTGTTGGTGGTCTGCAATATCTCACTATCACCAGGCCTGATATCTCCTATGCAGTTAACCGTGTCTGTCAGTTTTTGCATGCACCCAGGACGTCTCACTGGTCAGCCGTCAAGCGTATTTTGCGCTATGTCAGTAGTACTGCTGCCTATGGTCTGCATCTTCAGCCTGCACCGTCATATGAGCTCTCGGCCTTCTCTGATGCCGACTGGGCTGGTTGTCCGGATGACAGGCGATCCACGGGGGGTTATGCGGTATTTCTGGGTCCTAACTTGATCGCCTGGAATGCTCGCAAGCAAGCAACTGTGTCTCGCAGCAGTACTGAGGCTGAATACAAAGCCGTTGCTGATGCAACTGCTGAGATCATATGGGTACAGTCTCTGTTGAGAGAGTTGCGTGTTCCTCAAGCTCGTCCTCCAGTTCTGTGGTGTGACAACATTGGTGCTACATATCTTTCTTCTAATCCAGTGTTTCATGCGAGGACAAAACACATTGAGGTGGATTATCACTTTGTTCGGGAACGTGTTGCACAGAAGCTACTCTGTATCAAGTTCATCTCATCAAAGGATCAACTTGCTGACATCTTCACGAAGCCTCTACCACAACCACAGTTTGTAGGCTGTAGGCGCAATCTTAACTTGCTTTGTACTTCAGGACATAGTTAAGATTGAGGGAGGGTGTTAGACTGTATATACGTAGCCTCTGTATTGTAACGTTGTATTGTACCCCTTGGGTACCTCTATATAATGAGATAGCCACACCCCGGTTAGGGGTGTCGTGCAGTTCCCAAAATATCTTGTTTTACCATGCATAGTGAATCTACATTTCTTTCCTTTGCAAATAAGCAATATGATCTCAATGACACATAGATCAAGCGCTCTTAATTATAGAAGCATAATTAGTATCAACATGCGTACATGTTTGGGTGCATGAGCAACACCGACAACTATGCCCACATGTGTATAGGGATTCCAAATGTAGTAGAGGACAAACATTCCAGTGCTACCATAAGTAAAATAGCACGTACCCTTGATGCACCAAGACTACTAACTCTTACTGGTTAATATATTTTCTAGATGGCCGGGTTCTGCGCTGGATGTGGGGAAGCCGATCGAGGATGGAGCTGTGGCGAATCTGTAATCTAATATACTGTGTGGCTAACTCTGTGATACACAAGAATGCAAGTTTTTTTTTTGTTTGAGGATTGACTCCTTTTGATCCTCAAAAAAGAATTTACTCGTAGAGAATTCAATGATCTCAATCTTACGTGTTCCCTTTACAGGGAAACCAGAACTAAACTATAATAGTCGAATAGTGCAAGCATGTCCTTCAGAATTCGAGCGAATCATTCAACGATATATATGCGCATATTCTTTGCACATATATAATTGAGTAGCTAGATTGGAGTTGTAGTGGAGTGTTGTGTGATATCATCTTTTAGTTGCTACCGTAACATCTACTCCTACTCAGTGTTTTGAGAAAATCAAAGAAAAACTGAGTATATGGAAACATGTATCTACGTACTATCGCACACAATTTTAATTATAATTCAAACACACTTCAATATTTAAAAAATGAAATTGTAAATAATGCATGAAAACACTACATATATTGTATCCCACTGTTATATTTATCTCTTTTATATCTTGAACTTTGGCTAGGATTTGGAGTTGAAATTTTGTTGAATGGTAGATACATGTTGCTTCTACATAATCAGGTTTTCTCGATTAAGAAAAAACATTATAGTGGTGCTACCGCGAGTTGCTACGTATTACGGTAGCATCTAAAGCGTGTTATCACATAATACTCTCTAATTATACTATTTAATAAAGGCTACATTTGCAATTGGACTAATATTGATGCACCAGAAAGATACATATCAATGACTATAAGATATCTACAAAACATAAGAAAGTGAAAGGTACCCTCAGACCTTAATGACATGACGCCACCGGTTTTGACTGTATCAGCACTACATCTTGAGCCTCACTGAAACTGAACTATTCTCACTCATTCCAGTGTCTTTCACTTGACATTAATACAGTTAAAATAATGTTTGCGCATGGACGTAGAGGTGGTCTCTGCAATAATGGCCAAGAATAATACCCCTGGGCCTGCTGAAATCGAATCTGCACCACGATTAAAATACAGGGAGAATAAAATGCAGCAGGATAGAGCAGGAGGGCACAGACATCCCCTCCTAAACTCTAGACGACAACCAATAGTTAATCAACTAGTTAAGCAGTGGTACTGTTTTAGCCCACATTGGACTAAATAAAGCATATGTGACTCAGAGATCTAGCCCAGAGACCCCTGTCCCTACCCTAATTAACTAAGCCCTGCAGCTCAGCGCTCGCTCAGCTCTAGTAGTTTCGTGGTGGACTTCCTATGTGTCGTTGTACTTTTCTCTGAATTTTGGGCTTGTCTCTAGCCTGTGCATGAGCACTGCCTTAGCTGAAGACCCGCCGCGAACGCAGGCAAACATATTCCGTTAGATGCAGATCTTCTGCGCCTTCACACCGCTGTTGCCTGGATGCTCGTTAGACAGGCGATCTCTCCTTCGTACAGCCCCGATCCCCGTGTAATCCAGTGCCATCAGCGGCAGATCCGCGGATGGAACAAATGGGGCGCTTGGAGTCATGTGCAAATTTGCTGTTTCCGCTTGTCTGCCACCTTGCGTGCTTCGAAACTAATCACCGCTCATTTCAAAAAAAACTAATCACCCCAAATCTCAAAATGTTCCCTGCTCAAACTCGTGTGTCTCGGGGTGCCTTTCTCCTCGGCGTACGCCCGCACGAAAGTTTAGAAAGAGATGAAGCTTTGAATACAATTTGAATCAAAATTTTAACCTTTTTTGACCAACGTTTAAAAATATATGGATTGAAAAATTGAATCATAAGTTTAGGGTTGTCACTCGGCAACTATTTTTGAAATATTACAATTTTGCTAGGTTGCGCACATGCACTATACCTTAATTTCATGGGCACATTAACATCTTCAAAATTGTACTAATGTCAATAGTGTTTTTTTAGAGTATGCAAATTGTGTACCGTATTTTTTATAGAGGGTGAATATATCAATTACAAGAGGACCTATCAGCAATGTGAAGAAAACTGTCATAGATATACACATTCCGAATGTGAAGAACAGAACGTAACGTGAATTTATCTGCCCTTTGACAAAAGATATAATATTTGTCGTTGTTGTTTCTAAAGACATATTTCATTTTTGTTAGTAAATATAAGATTATCTAGTATGGCAATGAAAACATGTCCCTTTTTCTAGCAAACTGAGCGTAGCTCACATGGTCAGGTTCCTTGCGATGGAACCAGACCACCAGGGTTCAAGCCATAATCTTGACACGTATGCTCGTATTTGAATAGATTTCAATTTTTTCAATGATGTTCAGACAGTGGTAAAAGATGTTCTCTGTTTCATCTATGTGTCTGGATGGATCATATGGTACCTTTTTCAGTGGGATTGTATCATTCCATTGCCATGTGTGTCTGGACGGGGTTGTTGGCCTGGCGATCCAGGCCGAACTAGATGCCTCGTCTGATTTAATATGTTGTTACATACATCAGCCCATAACGGATCCATGAGTTAAAAGCCAGGTACGACGTGCCTATCTCCCACTTATAGCAAGACAGATGGCTGCCTCACCCGTGACCTCAGTACAAGGAGAGTCGGTAGTGGATTGACCCAGTAGGGACGTGGGTCCTCGCGCTGACATAACCCAAAGTTCATTTTTCCTTCTTTCTTATTTTAATTATATTTTAAATATATTTAGAAAACTGAAATTTACTTAAATTTTTTAAAAGCCATGAATTTTAAAAGTGTTAAAAAATATAAAAGAATGTTAGCGCAATTAGAAAAATTCTTGACAGCTTTCAGAAAAATGCGTGTGCATAAAAAAATGTATGTGAAATTTTTGAAAAAAACAATTGTAGAATGTAAGAAAACTGTTTTGCGTAGTATAAAAAATTTGTTCCATACCATTTACGAAAATGTAAGTGACGTTTTAAAGAAATGTTTCTGTATTGCAAAACAAATGTTTCTTACACTTAAAAATATTTATGCAATGTAAAAAAATGCTAGCGTGGTTTTTGAAAAACAATTATGACCATTAAAAATATATTTGAATGTCTATTTAAAAAATATATTGACAATGTATTCAAAACAGTGTTCAAAACATTTATTAAAACAAAATTATCATCAAAACATGTACAATGAAAAATAATGTTTGTGAAGTATATAAAACATTATTTTGTACTATTAAAAATAATGTGCATGAACATATTTAATGTAGTATTCTCAAGTTTCATGAAAATGTTATGAAATTTTAAAAACAAATGTTTACACAATGTGAAAAAAATATTCACTTAGTTTAAAAAATGTTTATTGCTATTCAAAAAGTATATGTGAAATTTTCAAAGAAATATTCATGTGTTTCAAAAAATAATGCCTGTGGAATATTAAAAAATAACTGCACAATGTAAAAAAGTGTTCTAGTAGTTTGAAAAAAAATGTTAAGCGTGTATTTGAAAAAATGTTGACCATATATTCGGAACATGTTTTTAAGAAAAAAAAATCATTGTGTATTTGAGAAATGTACAATATGTATTACAGAAATGTTCCACGTGTACATTGAAAACATACATGGTGCACTGAAAAAAGTAGACTTTTTCGGGGAAAATGATGAAAACCGACAAAGAAACATAAAAATGAAGAAAATTGGAGTACAACGAAAAAAGGGGAAAACAAAGAAAACAGGGGAAGAAACAAAGAAATCTGAAGTACAACAAAGAAATCAGAAAAATAGAAGAAAACCACTGAAGAAAGAAAGAAAACTGAAGTACAACAAAGAAAACAGGTGAAGAAACAACCAAAACCCAAAGAAGAAACATACAGAATACTTAAAAAGGAAAAAAGATTTAAAACTGGACAAGTCCAACGAAGCTCTACTCACTTCACGCGATACACCCACTAGATACATAGTCTTGTAAAGCACAAGGTGGCTTTATTCGCAAAAAAAGAAAAAGCACAAGGTGGCTTTAGGTCTAATGGGCCATATTATTCTTAGACGACAAATCTATTGAACCCAATATGCATTTAAAAAATGACATTATATATGCAGGGATTTCGGTTTTGTGTCCCTTCTAGAAGTTTCTATAATGTTTATTGGCGCTTTTTAAAATTTTCAGTTTTTCAAGTTCTGTGAATTTTTATTTAACTTTTTTCTCTTTTTCAAAATCTTAAATAGTGTTCAAGTTTTGACAAAAATGTTTGAAATTTCCAAAGTTTATTTCAAACTTTTCAAAATAAACATCTCAAAATGTTTACAATTTCAAAAACAAAAACAAATTACATTACGGAAAATGCTCTAGAAATTTAAAAACAAACTCGTGTTTAAAAAATCATTTTTTAAAAAAAGGTGCTTAAATTTGAAAAAATATTGGAATTTTACTAAAACCGGTCGCCTATTTAAAAAATGTTCAAAGTTTTAGAAAATAATTTAAAAAGTTTCAACCAATGTTCATGTTTTTTTAATTTTCACGAGTTGTTTTAAAAAAGTATTCTCAAATTTTCAAAAGAAAAAACATTTATAAAATACATTTTCCCATAGGTTTTGGAAAACTAAATAGAAACTAACTAAAAACAAGAAAGAGAAAATTGCCATTACAGTAATCGAGCGGCTCGTTGTAGGGCCACATGAACGGACCAGCCTAGCCAGGGACCTTGTGTGTTCAACCACCTATTTGATGCAACAAGCATCAAGTAGGGGCTCTCACCTTATGCTGGGTGAATCCTATTACGCATCTTTTTCTTTTGAGAAACTGCACCCTTTATTAAAATTTAGTATTCATCGGGATACAGATTATATCGGGCATAAAACCTAGCCACAAATGGCGCCCGGTGGAAAGAGAACTCGCCGCTTTGGCAAGCATTTGAGTCTTTTAATTATGCTGACATCCTTCATGAGTGAAAAGCACGTCTTGAAATAGGTTTCATTGGTCTTTTATCTCTCGCAAAGTTGTGACATATTGACAAGGCGCATGAGAATCAATGTTTCTCACCACTTCAATGCAGTCCGATGCATCACAGATGGAATCCAAGTGAAGATCCAGGGGCAGAGCGAGTGATTGCATGCATGTGCTTCAAGGGATGTCGGGCCAACAAGCCCCTCGACCACGACGGCGGAGGTGCCCATATACTGGCCATTCTTGTGCCGACAAATCACCGCCGCCACTCCCCTCGACACGTCCCTATACAAGCCTCCGTCCACATTTAATTTGACCTCATGATGAGGAGGCTAATAGCAAACTGTGGATCACCTCTCCCCAGCCTAGTGGTCGCAGTCTATGGGGCTGCCCAAGATGAGCATAAATCCACTTTCCTTCGTGAACTGGTGAACCTGGCTAAGGATAACCCGTACCCAATGCCTATTGGAGGGGATTTTCATATCCTTAGGTGCCAGGAAGAAAAAAATAATGACCGCTTCGACACTCATTGGCCTTTCCTATTCAATGCTGTGATTGATAGTTTGGACCTTCGGGAGGCTTGTATGTCGGGGCGGCAGTTCACTTGGGCTAATAACCGTTTTGTGCCAACGTACGAGAAACTCGATAGGGTACTCATGGATACCAAATGGGAACTAAAACTTCCTGTGGTAATCGTACGAGCTCTAGAGAGAATCGAGGCATTATCGGATCATGTGCCAATCATTCTTGATTCTAATTCTACGAGCCATTCTTCCCGCCACCCTTTCAAATTTGAATTGGCATGGCTACACCAGGAAGGTTTTGTAGAAATAATCAAGAAAGTTTGGGAGAGGCCAGCCATTGGTCATACACCGATTCAGAGATAGAATTATAAAATAAGGGCCATGAGGCAACACCTCTGTGGATGGGTGAAACACATCAATGAGTTATATAAAAAAGAAAAGCAACGCCTTTGTACCATCATTGATGACCTCGACAAAATTGCAGAGACCCGCACCTTATCTCAACATGAGATTGAATTGAAAAATCTATCTAATGAGAAGGTTGTCCATCTTTTGCAAGAAGAGGAGATCAAATACTACCAAGGTCCAAAACTGACTTCATTCTAATGGGATATAGTAATACAAGATACTTCCAATTGCTCGCCAATGGTCGATATAGGAAGAAATGTATTCACAGTCTCCAACGGGATGAGGGGCGGACCGAAGGTCAGAGGGAGCTCAAAAACTATATCACCAGCTACTACAAATCTCTGTTCGGAGCGTCGGATGAAGGGAATGTCACCCTTGACGAGACCCGAACAGATGATATTCCACAAGTCACGGCAGAAGAGAACAATATCCTCACGACACCTTTCTCAGAAGAAGAGGTGAGAGCGGCGGTGTTCCAAATGGAACACAACAAAGCTCCAGGCCCTGATGGTTTCCCTGCAGAATTCTATCAGAATTTCTAGGATATCATCAAGGCTGGCCTTTTGGAGTTGTTCAATTGTCTTCATGCTGATAGGCTTGACCTATTCAGCATAAATTTGGGTGAGACTGTTTTGTTGCCGAAGATTAAAGAGGCTGAACGGATTCAGCAGTTCAGACCCATATGTCTCCTTAATGTCAGCTTCAAGATTTTCACCAACGTGGCTACAAATAGATTAAACTTGATAGCTGACCGTGCTGTCCGTCCATCTCAAACGACCTTTATGCAAGGATGAAATATACTAGATGGTGTAGTAATCTTGCATGAGACCGTCCACGAGATGCACCAAAAAACATGAGTGGAGTGATATTCAAAATTGACTTTGAAAAGGCATATGACAAGGTCAAGCGGTCTTTCCTTCAACGGGACCTAAGGATGAAATGTTTATCCGATAAATGGCGCCAGTGGATCCACAATTTTGTAACTGGAGATAGTGTGGGCAACAAAGTCAATTATGATGTAGGCCATTACTTTCAGACAAAAAAAAGGACTACGGCAGGGTGACTCCATGTCCCCAATGTTATTTAACATTGTCGCTGACATGTTGGCGATTCTGATTGAGCGTGCCAAGCAGGATGGCCAGATTGCAGGAGTAGTGCCACACCTTGCGGATGGTGGCCTCTCTATTTTACAGTACGCTGATGGCACAATTCTTTTTATGGAATATGATCTGGACAAGGCTTGAAACCTGAAACTCTTGCTTTCAGCGTTTGAGCAAATATCGGGTCTCAAAATAAACTTACATAAAAGTGAATTGTTCTGCTTTGGAGAAGCCGTTGAGGCGGCAGCAGATTATGCTGACCTATTTGATTGCGCACATGGCCAATTCCTGATTAAATATCTAGGAATACCGATTCATTATCGACGCCTCACCATTGCAGAGTGGAAGCATGTAGAGGAGTGCCTAGAGAAACGGTTGATCAGTTGGAAAGGCAAACTACTCTCAGTTGGAGGACGGTTGGTTTTGATTAACTCTGTCCTCACAAATATGGTTCTCTATATGCTTTGTTTCTTCCGACTCCCAAAAGGGATCCTACAAAGACTAGATTATTTTAGATCCAGATTCTTTTGGCAAGGAGACGGGGAAAAGAAAAAATCCAGGCTGGCCAAATAGAGCGTGGTTTGTACGCTGAAAGACCAAGGAGGGTTCGGAATTCATGACTTGCAGGTCAAAAATGAGGCCCTACTCAGTGAATGATCGTTCAAACTTCTTACTAAGGATGGTGTTTGGCAAACCATGCCGCACAATAAGTATATAGCTCAAAAGGCGGTGTCCCAGGCATTTTGGAAACCGGGCGATTTGCACTTTTGGGCAGGCCTAATGGCGGCAAAGAAACGTCTCTTTCGCTTTGGGTCTTTCACGATAAAGGATGGGTCGGAGATTTGTTTTTGGGAAGACATCTGGTTAGGCAATGCCAGTCTCCGAGAACAATATCCAGCTTATACAACAGTGTTCGCGATAAGAATAATACTATTGCGCAAGTGCTCAGTTCATCCCCGCCGAATATTTCGTTCAGGCGGGATTTGATTGGCCCCCAACTTGTTTCATGGCATAATCTTTTATCCTGACTGGATTCGATTAACCTGTCACAAGGCCCGGATGTGTTTCGCTGGAACCTTACTACATCAGGGTCTTTCGCTGTAGACTCTATGTATCGTGCGCTCACACATTCCGAGGTAAAAATGAGTAATAACAAGAAAATTTGGAAGTCCAAGATTCCACTAAAAGTGAAAATTTTCATGTGGTATCTTCGTAGGGGAGTTGTGTTAACCAAAGACAAACTCGCACGACACAATTGGCAAGGGAGTAAGAAGTGTTGTTTTTGTACTCATGACGAGACAATCAAACACCTCCTTTTCCAATGGAAGATTGCACGTTCTACGTGGTCAGTCATCCAAATAGCGTCAAATTTGTATCCTCCCACAAGTGTTGCCAATATTTTTGGTCATCGGTTGGACGGTATTTCAAATAGGTTCAAACCGCTAATAAGGGTGGGAGCGTATGCCTTAATTTGATCGCTTTGGCTATGTAGAAATGATTTGGTTTTTTAATGAAAAAAATGCTTCTCCTCTACAGGTTATTTTCCGGTGTACACAATTGCTACATATGTGGTCTATGTTACGACGACCGAAGGACCAACCGCTGTTCAAGGCGGTGTGTATGCGATTGGAGCAGGTGTCTAGAGGTTTTTTCCCAACATGGGTGGCAACATAACCTTCGGATCGATCCACCACCTCCATCGACATAGGCGTAGTGTCGGTCTATAGGGCTCTATTGTTGCTAATTTGTCGGTTTTTTTCATCATTTTTTGTCAGACCTTCATATTGGGCCGTGTGCATCTTAGTTATGCAGAGGCCGGGTGTTACTCATAATGCTTTGTATCCGCTTGATGCTACATTTTGAGATAATAAAATCGCCTTTTATAAAAAAAAAAAGCCTAGTACTCTTTGGGTCTGCTAGCACCCTATGCATGGTCTTGTCTCGATTTTTGCCCTGTCTTTTCGCTTTTTGTTTTTGTACTATTTCCTCATAATTCAATTGCAATATTGTTTATTTCATGGGTTTGCATTTTAGAAAATATAATATTTTAATAACTAAAAAATATTTTCATAAAAATCATGGACATTTTAAAAAACTTTGGTAGCTTTTCAAAAAATAATAATTTAAAAATTATGAAAAATTATAAAATGGTGAATTTTTTTGGAAACATTCACAGTATTTCTCAAAAAATTAAGAATATTTTTCAGGAATACATAAATATTTTTAAGTTTCAGAATAATTTTGAAAACCATGAAATTTATTTTAGATTTTCATTAGTGCCTAGTTTTAGAAAAGGCTCAAAAAATAGTCAGCCTATCCTACCCAAACCTGCTATGGCGACCAAAACCATCAAATCGAAAAGAGAACAACTAATTAGGTTGGCCCACCACGCGTGCAAGGTGCACGTTTGGTTGTGTTCCATTGCGTACGTGCAAAAATAGGACGAGACCTGCTCCCCATTTTCAAATCCATGAACTTTTTCTGAATCGTGCGAAAATAGCGCCAGGGACGGGAACCGGTGCTCACGCGCACCCCCTCATGGGTCAGCCAGTAGAAGGAGGCAGCACTAGATTGATTGGTTGGGATGCCCGGTTTGTCTAGAAAAGGAGATCAAGAAGCTCGATTTTCTTTGTTCGTTGTTCACGGTTGACCGGTCCATGAACAGAGAAAAAAATTGTCATGAATTCCAAAAAAATCATGGTTTTAAAAATTGTTCACGAACATGAAGAAAGTACAAGAGTTCAATTTTTTTTGCAGGATTCAGAAAAAGTTAATGGATTTGAAAAAATTAACAAACTCAACAAAATTCATGGGTCCAAAAAAGTTCACAGAACTCGAAAAAAGTTCATGCATTTTAAAAAAGTTCACGAACTCGTAAAACTTCATGAAATCAGAAAAAAGTTTGCGTATTTAAAACAATGTCATGCACTTAAAGGTTCACGTGTTTCGCATACTTGTGAAAAAGTTCATGAACTCAAAAAAGCTTTTATAAATTTGAGAAAGATCACAAATTTGAAGGTAGTTTTTGAATCTAAAGAAAGTTCATGAGTTTAAAAAAGAAAAAGAAAAAATGAAAAATAAAATAAAGAAAAAGGAATGCAAAGAAAAGGAAAATAAAAAAGAATATAAAAAGTAGATAAAAACTGTCTAGAAAACCAGAAAAAGACCAAAAAATGTCAGAAGCTTCACAAATAGGTTGGTTGATTGCACTTTAACCGGCTGAGAGCGCGGAATAGGAATTGGGGAATAGGACCTCTCTTTGCCAAGACCGGAGATAGAGGAGCAAAGATGAGCATGGAACACACATGCATACTAGCCCATTCCGGCTTTGGACTATACTTTTGGTTTTTATTTAAAACAGATTTTAAACAAATGTTATCAGATGTCCCCGAAGGGACAAATGTTATGAAAGGAGAGTTTAGATGCCTGACCGGGAAAGAAAACCCAAGAGGTCACGCACAGTGGCGGGCGGCGGCGGCGGCTCGTACACATGTGCACCTAGCATGCTAGGATTTTTTGTGCCTCCTGCCAGCATCCGTACCGGCCTACCTCATTTTCTGTGATTTTAGTGCCATGGAAGTGTGGTGGATCCAGGTCCTTGCTGGCAGGAGGGCTCTGTTTTTGATGTTTTTTTTTGTTTTGTTTGGATTTATATCCTTCTCAGAGAGCGAGGCGGTAGCGGCTTTTTGTAGATGGAATAAGGTCCTTCCTGTTTTGGTGGTGTTTCTAGCATCATCGGAGGGCGTGTGAAGGTTTGTCTTCAACGGATCCCATGGGGTTCGGACGCCTTTTGTCTTCGATGGGTCCACGTGTATCCAATCTTCGTTCGTCTATATTTGTGTGTCTACAGATTGGATACTTTCGATCTACGCTTCTCTTCATCGGCACGGTTGCTGTTATGGTGCGCTGGTTCTATGGGGCTTAGCACAATGACTTCCCGACTGTCTACTACAACAAGGTTTGCCGACTCCGATGAGGGAAGGGCGATGATGATGATGCGCCTTCGGCTCGCTCCAGTGCTTGTACTCGTCCCTAGGTTGTCTATAGACCTGGATACTTTACATCTAGTTTTCTTTGTACTACATTGACATTTGATGAATAGACTGAAAAAAAAAGAGTTTAGATAATATGAAAAACATATAGTTACAAAAAATGGAAACATTGCATTTTTCTTAATAGGTACTATAAATAATGGGATTGCACTGACTGCCAACCGTTATATTTTTTATTAGCGTAACTACCGAACGCCTCCCTCCTTCCCTCTAATTACATGCATGCATGCATTAGAATGACACTCATTTCTCTCATGTGCACTCCTCTCTCTAACTACATGGTTGCAAACACTATAGGAGTCATCCTAAGATTCTCTCTATTTCAAAAATTGAAAATATTATGTCGGTCTGATTTAAAAAGCGTTTTCATCAAAAATAATATAGCGACGAGACATAGCGCAGTATTAATTAAACCCATTAACGGTCGCGCAAAGAGCGCCTCCTCGTCGCGTCCACGTTGACAAAATTACTGCGCAACGCTGAGGTGAAAAAAATCTTGGTAAAACATGTAAACCTAGCCGGCACGCTTCCTCCCCACTCTGCCATTCCCCTCCCCCTCGCCTCCTCCTCACCCGAGTCGCTGCGCCGCCGGCTCCGTCGCTTATCCTGCGCCCTCTACTCCTCGTTTCTCTCCGGGTTACCGCTGCCATCGCCGTTGCCCCATCCCGAAATCCACCTCGAGACTGAGGGGTAGGCAGAAGGACGGCGGGCGTTCCACTCGGGACGGCGAGCCATGGGTGACGGCGATCTCGACGCAAGGTTCGGTGGCGGATTCTGAGGTTGTGGGAGGCTAGATGATTTGAATCAGAGGTGTCAAGATCCATCAGGACCGGCGACGTCATGGACGCCGACGCCGCTTCGGCGCCTCTTGCGCTCCTCCTCGACGCCTCGTGCCCGCTCTTCTGCGTCACCGAGGCCGTCGAGCGGCGCGGGCGCGGCGAACCAGATGCAGTACTAGTGGGACCAAGGTTGACACGGCACTGGGAGTCAGGCGATGGAGACGGCCAGATCGCGAGTCAGGCGATGGAGACGGCCAGATCGCCCCGTCTCCAGCTTCCTTGTAGCAGGGCCATACGATCCAGGAGGAGCACCTGCTATTGAAACCACGGTACTGGCTGCAGGAGGCAATTCAAGGACAGCGTGTTTCGGTTTGATCTTTGTGAGTGCAAAGAGCAGGATCTGCTGAAACCATAAGCACCTTATCCACATCTTTGTGTTGTATGCTGTCAACAACTGCTCACTCACACTCTCTGTTCAGTTTAGTTTAGGCATATTCTGTTAGTGCTTTTACATATTTATTTATTGTTGTCCTGACCATTGCATATTCCTGCAAGTGAATCTCTTATGGTACACTATTTATTTCGTGTAGTTCAGTTCAAGTATTACTGAACTCCCTTGTTGTCTTTTGCAATGGTGGACTGCAGGTTGCTATGACCAAATTCTTTCAGAAAAATCGTCTCTTCTCCATCTATGTGAAGGTTGGATTTGATATCCACCTCACAAGGCAGCCCCGCCTTAACTGAGAGTTCCATATTTGAAATCAGTAAAATATTTGGAGATCCAGTGCTCCAACAACTCTATCATCCAATTTTCTGATTGGTTCCGAGGTAAAGATGGCTGGTGGAGCAGCTGGAGAGGATTGAGTCCAAGCTGTGTGCTATGAGAAAAATGGATGGTTCATTTGTAGAATTTATGATAGATTTAATGGACGAGATGCAGCTGATTTTCTGGCGGTGGCTCTATATGGTAGCATAGTATATTACCTTTACTTGTTAGAGTGTCGTATCAAGCAACAAGATGGCCTATATAGCTCATCAGAGGACTCCCTTAATGGGGTTAAAAGTTAGTTAACACTAGCCATGGAAATTGCAGAGAATGATGTAAAACTTTCTGAAAGTTTTCGAGCTGGTGTGCTAAATTGCCTTATTTCTGCTGTTGAGCAAGCTGAGAATGACTTCTTATGCATGGTTGAACAAGATATGGATGATAGACCAAATTTAGTTTCAGTTGGATCTTGTGTCCTGGTTGTGCTTGTCGAGGGAACAGATTTCTGCATTCTAAATCTTGGGGATAGTTGGGTTGTGCTTGCTTCCATGCCATGAATACTCTATTGTTGTTGTTACACATTGTTGTGCCAATTGCATATTCCTGCAGGTGAATCTCTTATGGTTATTGTTTGTTTTTCATGCCCATTGGTATTCCAAGAGTATCTGTTATTATATTCAAATTCATGCTCAGATAGAAAATCTCATGAAAATGGAATTCTCCTCCTAGGTGTTCTGTATGCGCCCGTATTGCAGGACGACTTCTACCTCAACTTCGTGGATTGGTCTTCGCACAATGTCCTCTCGGCCGGATCGGGGAATTGCGTCTACCCGTGGAATGCAGCAACAAGGTGTGTGCAACCAATGCTATTCGATTTCTATTCTGAAACTGTAAGAGGGATCCTAAATAAATTTGTAACTCCACAAGGTCACCAAGCTCTACGATTTGGGGGCGGGCCACACTGTTTATTAGTTGGGCGCAATGTGGCACCCACCTATCTGTAGGTACTAACCAAGGCACCGTTCAGGTTTTCATGTTGCTCCCGTCTGAAATTGATCAAATGGCATGTTCGGGGTCCATCAAAGTTTAGGGGTATACTTCAGTTTATTTTTACCCAAAGCTTCAGTTTATTTTTACCCAAAGCTTCAATTCAAACAACAAATAATACAGAGTACGCTTGGTTGTGAGAATGTCACCCGGTTGATGCGATATGAAGTGTATATTGTAGAAGTAGAACAAGCACAAATTTGACTCGTCAACTTATATATGCAATATGAAGTATATATTGTAGAAGTAGAACAAGCCGAATTCGATTCATCAACTTATTTATGCAATATTAAGTATATATTGTAGAAGTAGAACAAGTGCTATCGTGTTGATTTTTTTATGAAATACATGCTGAAATATATATTCGTCGCTATCCATTGAAATAATACTGACTTAGGAACTACACACTGAAATATATATATTCATCGCTATCCAACTGAAGGTTATACAATGTTTTCAGTTCTAGCGCTTTAGATTCCGTGGCTTCAATTTCTTTGTGTAAGATCTCCACTTCCTCAGGGCATCTCCAGCCACGCCCCCGGGAAGGCCTCCCCAGGCGTTTTTTTCGCGCCGGCGCCAAAAAAACGGCCCGGTCGCGCCCCCAGGAGCCCGATTTTCGCCGGCTTGGGCCGAAAACAGCGCCGGCGGACCCAGCCCGAACCCGGCGCGCTGGGGGGCGCCCGGGGGCGCCGAGCGAACTGTTTTGGCGCGAAAAAGCCGCGGGCCCGCCGCGTCAGCGACACGGCTCTCTTCTTGGCCCTTCGTCGTCCTCATCGCCTCGTTTCCCGCGGCGAATCAATGCCAAAGCTGCCGCGCTGCCGCGCCAGTCAGCCTGCACCATTGATGCCTCACAGGCGGCGCAGTGAAGACCGGACGACGCGCGTCCCTCGCCCTCCCTCGCCCGCCACGCGTACACACGGTGACACGCGTGCCTTGGCCTATATATGAAGCACCCGGCGCACTCGGCGACTCACACTCTCCCGCCGCCGTCGTTCCTCCCTCTCCTCTCCTCTCTTTCGCCGTCCCCAGTTCACACCCATGGCCGAGCGCTTCCCAGGCGATGGCGCGGCGGCGAACGGCTTCGGCCGCCGCCATCTTCATGAAGACGAGGCTCGCCTCCTTTACGAGGCCGAGTACCCGGTCCCGCCGGACATGCGGGTGCCCGGGGCGTGGAGGATCAGCGCTGGCGGCGTGCCGGTGCCCTCGGTACCGACCGGCGCGGCGCGGCATGCGGAGATCGCACGCATCCGCTCGAACCTGCCGCGTGCGGCGAGGGAGGGGCCACGGTACGCCCCCGACAGCCCGCTCTGGGAACCTTACTTCCGCCGCCGTCAGGCCGAGCAGCTCGAGGCCACCAACGGCGTCGTGCCCTCCGGCAGGCTCAACGCCGCCGGCCGGCGTCTGTGGTGGGGCGTGCCCGTGCGCACGTTGGAGGCCGTCCTCGAGTACATCGAGGGCGGCAACATGCTGCGCCTCGAGTACCCCGCTCCCCCTTCCTTCTCACGCCGCCGGGGAAGCTCCTGGACCCCGAGGCGCATGGAGACCGGGGGGTCCTCCTCCTCGTCCGGCGGCTCGCCCTGCCTCCGCCCCGTCAAGCCGGAGCCCCAGGACATGCCGGTCAGCGCGTGCACCCGCAGCTCCGGCGGCGCCAACGCCTCTCCACCCACCGGCCGCTTCGTCCTCGCCGAGCCCAAGCCGGAGCCCGTGCTCCCCACGGAGTACGAGGAGATAGCCCGGCGCGGCTTCTCCGACGAGGACGCCATGCGGTGGGCGCGGGACGACTACCTCCGCGACGAGATGGTCCGGCAGCGCCGGGCCCTGGAGGAGATCGCCGCCCGCAAGCGTGGGCGCGAGGACGAGCACGGCGTCGTGGTCCTCGACAGCGACGACGCCCCCCCCGGACCGTCCAACCCGCCGCGCCAACCGGGGGAGGGATGCAGCGGGGACGGCGGAGGCGGCGACGACGACGATGATGACGATGACGGCGGTGACTACACGCGGTTCTACCGCCTCCTCGGCATGTAGAACCGCGTGGGCGGGCGGCGAGGGAGACGGCGGGCGGCGAGGGAGACGGCGGGGGTAGCCCGCGGTAGTTTTTTTCTTTTTTTGTAAAATATGTTTAAGTTTGAACGAACTCGCCGATGTTTGCGTTAAATTTGAGTCGTTTTTGCGCCGTGTTTGACTTTTTTGACTAACCGTGGGCGCCGCGACTGGGGGGCATCATGCCCCCAGTGCGCGGTTTAGCGCGGTGCGCCCCCAGGGGGCGATTTTTTGCCCCTCCTGGGGGGCCAACGGCTGGAGATGCCCTCACTGTCATCTGTTTCAGTTGCAGCAATCAATTCTGCTCTAGCAGCAGAGGGGTCCAGTCGGAGCCTTTTGTAACTTGCCATGGCTGACTCTTGTTCTCTGAGCACAATAAACCCTTCACAATCCTGTATCTTGCTAGTGGTTGCTGCGATATCCTTTTCTATAACCTCCAGATCACTACCAGCTTTTTGCAACATCTTATATTAAGTTGCGGAGGGACTAATTGCCAACATAGTTCAGGTTTTCCCGTACAAAATCTTTTCTATTAGAAGTTGTGGTTTTAGTTCATATGTCATCTGTTAGAGCAAAAAAGATGAGGTTTCATGAGGTTATTCAGGTTGAGTCCCACTCAAGTTGCTTGATTGTAGGTTCTAATTATGGGCCTGGAAAAGTCAAAACAAATAGCTTGCTTAGAGGAATCCCACATGGACGATGTAACACAGGTATGCGCATTCTACAGAGTTTTACATGTCCATGTGGTTTTACAGTGGAAATTAGTGTTATCATATACTTTTGTTTTGTTAACTTTTTTGCTGGCATTACTGTCTAAAATATTTATACTTTTGTATTGACTTCATTTCAGCGAGATGATAATCATGATATTTATTCAGTACAGGTTCTAGATTGGGTGGTTACCAGTTATTGTTGTGCTGATTTATCACTCTTTGTTGGACAGGTTCGATTTGCACCGAACCAGCAGAGTAAACTCATTTCTGCGGCAGTGGAAGATTTAATGTGTGTCTTCGACACATATGGTGATGGCCACCGCAACGGCGGGCAGCACGCCGATCAACACTGAGTCGTTGACCATAACCAAGGTGGGCGAGAAGAAGAGCTACACCGTGAGGGAAGCCTAGCATGAACAGATTTGGATTCGGATTCGGCCGGTTCGTCTGGTCTAGTGACACAAAGTGGTAGCCAGCCCGACCCTTGGGATGTGGACCTAATCGTTGCTTTTGAACCAGTATCATGTATATTATCCCTCATGCAAACCTTTAAGACTGCTTCCTGCCAGTTGATACGCACTTGTTAATATCTATGATCTCTTGTTCATTGTTCCAGTCAAAAACTTGTAGTTTTGTACTTTGAGTCTCATGCAAAGTAGAAATAGGAAAGTGAAAGGGGCGTGTCCTACCTGGCACCGCTGAGATTCCTCTCAGGCGGCGCGCCATGGGCACGCCCCAACCACTAGTAGCATTTAAAGAGGTTCGCTGCTAAGAGGCATAGACGGCTATTCAAAACTATGATCTTAATATGTTGCTTAATGTGAAGGCAAGAAGAATATTGAGATATTACTAAATGCCTCCCCCAAAAAATGTATATGAAGAAGTCAACAAAGAATTAACAATTTTTTTTCTTAAATATTGCTTTTATGGGATTAGGTGGAGGCTCATGGTGAAAATGGGGGGTGGGGGAGGGGGCAGGCATCGGATGTGTCAACCTATAGATTAGGACTATTGAAGTCAGAGACAATCACACATAATACACAATAATGGAGCCAAAGCTTGGGAAAACATGTTTCCTTCGAACTTGTATGGTTGTATGTATGGCCAAGTCTGTCTAACAATTAAAAGTTGCTAGACTGTATCAATGCTTAATCTCTAGGACGATGACAAGATGTAAATATGTAGTTTGACCTCTTCTCGCAAAAAAAAGTAGTTTGACCTCCATAGCGACAAGACACACAAAATGCATATGTATTCTATGTTGAATGCTGGACTTTCCTTGCCGTTTGCGGTAAACTACGGAAGTTTGATAGTGATGTTTCGTACAACTATTTAGATATACTACTTAGGCGCGAAAACGTGCCAACTACCCAGCTAGTTGCAATGCATTATACAACCAATACATAAACTATATATATAGTATTATTGATATAGCCATCAACAAAAATGTACATCAACTTGATTATTACGTGCGTGAATCTTCTCCAAATGATAGCGTTCAACGCGCTAACGTTGAGTCATGCATGCATATGAAAGCATGAGCTAGAATATAATCAAATTATGAAGAAGTAAAAGAAACTACTTAACAAATATGGTACATACACGCACAAATTTCCTGGAGCTGAACTCCAATTTTGAATCACATCAAAGAAATAGTTAACAATTAGTTTTGCAAATGTTGACGCTCAAAAGTGGCAAGAGAAACAAAATGGGAAGGAACACAAACAATGGCTTGAGCCTATTGGAAGATGAAGCCAAATTAACAGTCGGATGCCGCTATTGGATTGACCTAGAATATTAGAATGGATATAAAAGATTAAGGGCAACTCAAATCAGAGCTCGGACCCGAAGGTTATGATAAGTTCAAAGGGGTTTATTTTGACACCATATTTTGTCTTTCATGCTTTGAACCTCAAGTGAAGAAGTGAACCTCAAGACTGACGATTTTTTACTTTTAATCATCTCAATCTAAGATTCTATGCAATTTCTATAGCCAAAATAGTGCACTGCAGAAAAGTTACCCAGAACCTCCGGGTTACTTCCGGACTTAGAGCCTGTTCGGCAGCCCTCGGCTCCACGGCACCGCTCCTGGAGCGTCCAGTGTGACACCGAACGCGTTAGCGTCATGCTTTCCTCGAAGCGGAGCGGAGCGGCCAGCAGCCCATTTTCTCGGAGTGGCCCAAGTGACGCTCCACGCGCTCCGCATCTACGTGGAGCAGGGAGTTGAGAAGTGAGGAGCAGAGGGCTGCCGAACAGGCCCTTAGCAGGAGCTTTACAACGTACAGAGCAAAAATTGATCCCAGAGGCACAGGGTACCTCGGTACTTAACATGAACATTGCAACGTTATGCGTGAAATTTATCTTGGAACCTCTGGGATACCTCAGCATTGCAAGTTTGTGTGAAGATTACCTCGGAACCTCTGGGGACTACCGGGGCCAGGGCCGGAGCCTCCGCGCTGGCTCCAATATTCCGAGCATATCAGGGTGTGTTTGGTTCAAGTGCTGGCACATTGGCCTGGCCTGGAAGCTGCCTAAGACGTGCCTGGATGGTGTTAGGTTGGCAACTTGCAATCTCAGACACATGGCTGGCCTGGAGGCTTCCTGCATCTTGATTAGCCTGGTCAGTTCACAGGCAACTTGTTTAGCGTGGTCCAGGCCGATGGAACCGGATACTTGGGTTCCAGGCATATGTGATTTTAAGATACTTGATACATGCATGTTGTGGTGATTTTAAGATACTTGATACATGCATGTTGTATGCCCTGTCACATCAGACTGCCAATCTGTATTGTTTTAATGTTTAAACATTTCTTCTAGTCCAGGCTTCCAACCAAACAACACATACACACACATAACTGGTTAGGCAAATTTCTTCTTTTCCCCAGGCCAACACCTGGCATTGATGTTTCCCGGGCATGAAGTCCAGGACTTGAACCAAACACACCCGAAATAGGATAAATTTAATGATTTGGACATAAATCTGTTTTTATGTGTAGGGAAACATTTGTCACTGGCTGGTCGGCCGAAGCTTTGGGCCGGCCTGGCGCGCATGGTGTGATGCGCCCAGATCGGATGCTCAAGTTCCCCCTCAACGCAATTGCACACGTCCACGTGCTAGCAGGGTCCACCACCGTCTGGGACGCAGCATTATCCCTTTGCTCGCGTCGCCTACTCTATTCTCCACCACTCGTTTTCCTTTTTTTTTGCCAACAACCTCCGAGCCCTACTGCCACGTGGCGGTGACCAACGCGGCAAGGCGTTGCAGCTTTGGTGGCGAACCATCGGTGGCACCACAATAGATATGCCACGGTGTGTGTTTTACTGCAACCACCAATGCCGGCATGACAAAAATGCTTTGGGAGTAAACCACCGGCGGTGGCACGACAGAGATGTTGCAGCGGAGGCATGCAGTGATCCAGGGGATCGGTCAGCACTTTACACGAACCGGCATCGGTGTTTGCTGCAACCGGCAAGACTCGAGGCTGGAACTAGCTTTCCCTTTTGCCGGAACCAGAACACTCCCTCACTAGTGACTTTATTTTTTGTTGGAACCAGTGTCTTTTTTGCTGGAACCAGCTAGTTCATTTGCTACATTGGATTTTAATTTGAGTTTGCTGCTATGTCTTTTTTGTTGTAACGTTGGTAAATTGTGGCTGGAACCGGCCAATCTTTTTTGCTTCAACTGACCACTGAGATTTTTGTTCGCTAAGATTTTTTGCTGGGAACACTACAACGACAATTTTTTGCTGGAAGCAGCAATTTTTTGCCGGAACCGGCTAGTTCATTTGCTACATCGAACATTGTTGGAGTTTGCTGTTGTGTCTTTTTTTGCTGGAACGGGGCAAATTTTTTGCTTCAACTGACCACGGAGACTTTTTTGTTGCTCTGATTTTCCGTTTGGAACACGATGGTGCTAGTTGGACGATGATGGCGAGCTGGAGCCGGTGAGGCGAGAATTGTTGTAACCATGGAGCCTGTGAGCTGGAATCGGCAAGCGTCAAAGGTACATCCATGGTGACCATGCCTCGGGATCCACCGACAGATGTGTTACAATCTGGGCAGCAGGGGGAGGGCCCTCGCCGATGCTCGTCGGCCATGGCCAGGATGGCGGGCAGACATTACCTGCGGTGAGCGCGGGACAGGGGGGAGGGGGCCTCTGTAATGGTGAGCGTGTGCGGCGTGGGGAAGGAGATGACATAGAAGGGGAGGACCGAATCCTATGGTTGCACGCGGCCGAATCGGGTGGCTGCGAGGCGACCGACCCATATTTGGGCCGGTCGACCGGCGCCTATCAGTTGCCTATTTATATTGGAAGACTATCCATCTCAATAATATTACATTCTTCCCTAATTACTTGTCTTAAATTTATCTAGATACGTGTCTAGACATGTAGTACGTAAATACGGGTAGTGTCTAGATACACCCGTATTTGTCAAATCTAAGACAAGTAATTCGTGACGGAGGGAGTAGATGAGAGGTGATAGCCTATTGAATAACATACAATCGTCAAACCAATCTATCATTTTTAGCTTTTACCTTTACTCCATCATTTTATTTTTTTTCTCGTTCTTCGTTGTCTTTCGTGTTTAATGATAGCTAACCTAGAAGCCTTAGGGCGGTAAGGCCGACCGAGGGTAGCCCATAGCCACCATGCGTCCTGACGGGGTCCGTCGTGGATGTGTGGGTTTTTGGGTCTTGAAGAGACCTCGCCGACATGTCTTGTGTACCATGTACCCGGCGAGGCTCCCCCGTCGACGTGTGCTGCGTATCTTGTTAGAGCCGGGGCAGCACTGTGACGTGTTCGTGTGCAAAGAGCAAATCCTTAGGTTCTCGATATATTTCATAAATATTTCAAATATACAAGGTTGTCTATCTGTAAGGTGTGCATGCATAACAGGTTTCCAGGCCTTCTTTGGTTTATTTTCGATAAAGGGTGCTTTTATTAACTCATAATGTAGCATCAAGTGGATACAAAGCATAATGAGCGACACCCGGCCTCTGCATAGGTAAGATGCACACAGCCTTAACGAAGAGTCTAGCAAAGTATATATAAGAAAAACGACAAGTTGGCAACAACAAAGCCATATGAGTCCAAAACTATGCTAATGTCGACGGAAGAGGCGGACCGATCCGGAGATTATGTTGCCACCCATGTTGGGTAAAAACATCAAATCGGAGATTATGTTGCCACCCATGTTGGGTAAAAACCTCCAATCGGAGATTATGTTGCCACCCATGTTGGGTAAAAACCTCCCTGGCCACCCGCTCCAACCGCATACACACTGCCTTGAATAGCGATTGATACTCTGTTCGCTGTAGCGTAGACCACATACGAAGCCAGTGCGTACAACGGTAAATAACCTGCATAGAAGAAGAGGTTTTGCCATTAAAACACAATTGTTTCTACATAGCCAAAGCGACCATAATAAGGCTGACGCTCCCACCCGTATTAGCGTACTAAAAGTATTTGGTATTCCATCAAGTCAGTGACCATATATATTGGCAACACTTGTTGGTGGATACAAATTGGACTCTATTTCGATGATGATACGTCCATTTTGCATCATGCTTTTACGGGCTGTTATTACACTTTATGTCACAATACTTATGCCTATTCTCTCTTATTTTACAAGGTTTACATGAAGAGGGAGAATGCCGGCAGCTGGAATTCTGGGCTGGAAAAGGAGCAAATATTAAAGACCTATTCTGCACAGCTCCAAAGTCCTGAAACTTCACGGAAGTTATTTCTGGAATTAATAAAAAATGCTGGCAAAAGAATCCACCAGAGGGGGCCCACACCCTGGCCACGAGGGTGGGGGGCGTGCCCCCTGCCTCGTGGGCCCCCTGGTAGGCCTTCGGTGCCCATCTTCTGCTATATGAAGTCTTTCGTCCGAGAAAAAATCATAAGCAAGCTTTCGGGAAAAAGCTCCGCCGCCACGAGGCGGAACCTTGGCGGAACCAATCTAGGGCTCCGGCAGAGCTGTTCTGCCGAGGAAACTTCCCTCCGGGAGGGGGAAATCATTGCCATCATCATCACAATGATCCTCTCATCAAGAGGGGGTCAATCTCCATCAACATCTTCACCGGCACCATCTCCTCTCAAACCCTAGTTCATCTCTTGTATCCAATCTTTGTCCCAAAGCCTCAGATTGGTACCTGTGGGTTGCTAGTAGTGTTGATTACTCCTTTTAGTTGATGCTAGTTGGTTTATTTGGTGGAAGATCATATGTTCAGATCCTTTATGCATATTAATACCCCTCTGATTATGAACATGAATATGATTTGTGAGTAGTTACGTTTGTTCCTGAGGACATGGGAGAAGTCTTGCTATAAGTAGTCATGTGAATTTGGTATTCGTTCGATATTTTGATGAGATGTATGTTGTCTTTCCTCTAGTGGTGTTATGTGAACGTCGACTACATGACACTTCACCATTGTTTGGGCCTAGAGGAAGGCATTGGGAAGTAATAAGTAGATGATGGGTTGCTAGAGTGACAGAAGCTTAAACCCTAGTTTATGAGTTGGTTCGTAAGGGGCTGATTTGGATCCATATGTTTCATGCTATGGTTAGGTTTACCTTAATACTTCTTTTGTAGTTGTGGATGCTTGCAATAGGGGTTAATCATAAGTGGGATGTTTGTCCAAGAAAGGACAGCACCCAAGCACCGGTCCACCCACATACCAAATTATCAAAGTAACGAACGCGAATCATATGAGCGTGATGAAAACTATATTGATGATAATTCTCATGTGTCCTCGGGAGTGCTTTTCTCTATATAAGAGTTTGTCCAGGCTCGTCCTTTGCTACAAAAAGGATTGGGCCACCTTGCTGCACCTTGTTTACTTTCATTACTTGTTACCCGTTACAAATTACCTTATCACAAAACTATCTGTTACCGATAATTTCAGTGCTTGCAGAGAATACCTTGCTGAAAACCGCTTATCATTTCCTTCTGCTCCTCATTGGGTTCGACACTCTTACTTATCGAAAGGACTATGATAGATCCCCTATACTTGTGGGTCATCAATACTCTTTTTTGGTGCAGTTGCCGGGGAGTGAAGCGCCTTTGGTAGGTGGAATTTGGTAAGGAAAATTTTATATAGTGTGCTGAAATTTACTGTCACTTGTTACTATGGAAAGTAATCCTCTGAGGGGCTTGTTCAGGGTATCTTCACCCCGACTAGTAGAGCAAAGAGTTGCTCCTCAACCTACTGAAAATGTTTACTTTGAAATTCCTTCGAGTATGATAGAGAAACTGCTATCTAATCCTTTTGCAGGAGATGGAACATTGCAGCCCGATTTGCACTTAATCTATGTGGATGAAGTTTGTGGATTATTTAAGCTTGCAAGTATGCCCGAGGATGTTATCAAGAAGAAGGTCTTCCCTTTATCTTTGAAGGGAGATGCATTGACATGATTTAGGCTATGTGATGATATGGGATCATGGAACTACAACCGATTGAAATTGGAATTTCATCAGAAGTTTTATCCTATGCATCTTGTTCATCGTGATTGTAATTATATATATAATTTTTGGCCTCGTGAAGGAGAAAGCATCGCTCAAGCTTGGGGGAGGCTTAAGTCAATGTTATATTCATGCCCCAATCATGAGCTCTCAAGAGAAATGATTATTCAAAAAATTTATGCTCAGCTTTCTCTCAATAATTGCTCCATGCTCGATACTTCTTATACTGGCTCTTTTATGATGAAGACTATTGAATTCAAATGGGATTTATTGGAAAGAATTAAACGCAACTCTGAAGATTGGGAGTCAGGTATAACACCTAAGTTTTATTGTGTTAAATCTTTTATGGATACCGATGTTTTCCGTGAATTTAGCACCAAATATGGACTTGACTCCGAGATAGTAGCTTCTTTCTGTGAATCCTTTGCTACTCATGTTGATCTACCTAAGGAGAAATGGTTTAAATATAATCCTCCCATTGAAGTAAAAGTAGTTGCACCTATTAAAGTTGAAGAAAAGACTATCACTTATAATGATCCTGTCGTTCCTATTGCTTATATTGAGAAACCACCTTTCCCTGTTAGAATAAAGGATCATGCTAAAGCTTCAACTATGGTCAATAAAAGTAACATTAAGACACCCAAACCCCCGTGCAAATTAAAGTTGAACCTAGTATTTCTATGGTTAAAGATCTCTTGGCTAATAATATTGATGGGCATGTTATTTACTTCTGTGAAGAAGCTGCTAGAATTGCTAGACCGGATACTAAAAATAAACATAGACCTGTGGTAGGCATGCCTGTTATATCTGTTAAAATAGGAGATCATTATTATCATGGTTTGTAAGATATGGGTGCCAGTGTCAGTGCAATACCTTACATTCTATATGCAGAAATTATGCATGATATTGCACCTGCTGAGATAGAAGAAATTGATGTTACAGTTAAGCTTGCCAATAGAGATACTATTTCACCAGTTAGGATTGTTAGAGATGTTGGGAAAGTTAAATATCCTGCTGATTTTCTTGTTCTTGGTTCCCCACAAGATAACTTTTGTCCCATTATATTTGGTAGACCTTTCTTGAATACTGTGAATGCTAGGATAGACTGCGAAAAGGATGTTGTTACTATTGGTTTGGGGGATATGTCTCATGGGTTTAACTTTGCTAAATTTCGTAAACAACCCCGTGACGAGGAATTGCCTAGTAAAGATGAAATTATTGGTCTTGCTTCTATTGCCGTGCCTCCTAATGATCCTTTAGAACAATATTTGCTAGACCATGAAAATGATATGTTTATGAATGAAAGAAGGGAAATAGATGAAGTATTCTTTAAACAGGGACCTATTCTGAAACACAACTTGCCTGTTGAAATCCTAGGGGATCCTCCTCCACCCAAGGGTGATCCCGTGTTTGAGCTTAAACCATTACCTGATACTCTTAAATATGCTTATCTTCATGAAAATAAGATATATCCTGTTATTATTAGTGCTAACCTTTCAGAGCATGAAGAAAAGAAATTATTGAAAATTCTGAAGAAGCACCGTGCTGCTATTGGATATACACTCGATGATCTTAAGGGCATTAGTCCCACTCTATGCCAGCACAAAATAAAATTGGAAAAAGACGCTAAACCAGTTGTTGATCACCAACGACAGTTAAATCCTAAGATGAAAGAAGTGGTAAGGAAATAAATACTAATGCTTCTGGAGGCAGGTATAATTTATCCCATTACTGATAGTCAGTGGGTAAGTCATGTCCATTGTGTCCCTAAGAAGGGAGGTATTACTGAGGGAGTCCTGGATTAGGGGGTCCTCGGACAGCCGGACTATATACTTTGGCCGGACTGTTGGGCTATGAAGATACAAGATTGAAGACTTCGTCCCGTGTCCGGGTGGGACTCTCCTTTGCGTGGAAGGCAAGCTTGGCAATTCGGATATGTAGATCTCCTTCTCTGTAACCGACTCTGTGTAACCCTAGCCCCCTCTGGTGTCTATATAAACCGGAGGGTTTAGTCCGTAGGACAAGAACAATCATAATCATAGGCTAGCTTCTAGGGTTTAGCCTCTATGATATCATGGTAGATCAACTCTTGTAATACTCATATCATCAAGATCAATCAAGTAGGAAGTAGGGTTTTACCTCCATCGAGAGGGCCCGAACTTGGGTAAACATTGTGTCCCCCGCCTCGTGTTACCATTAGCCTTAGACGCACAGTTCGGGACCCCCTACCCGAGATCCGCCGGTTTTGACACCGACATTGGTGCTTTCATTGAGAGTTCCACTGTGCCGTCGCAGTAAGGCTTGATGGCTCGCCTTGTTGTGAAGGATAACATCACATCTGGGGGAGCCCTGGCTGTAGGCCAAACTCTCCGACTAGGCGGCTTCGTCATGACCGCCCGTTCAGCCGCCGCGCCGATGATGACTTCTCATGTCATCAAAAACAACCTCCACGTTAGCTCGAAATTCACCGAGCAGATGGAACCAATGGAGCTCTCCTTCCTGAACGAGCTCTTGGATTGCATCGCCGCCCTGGGAGTCGCTATGGACTATGATCGGATCGGGCTTAAACCCGGTCACCCATCAAATAGCGGTGGTGGAGGAGCAATGCAACGATTCTTCCTCTATTTTGGGGACGAACTATGTCCGGATTCCCAAGCTCTCTGAGCCGGATACCTGTCTACGGGAGCACATTGCCCAAGCTCCGAACCTAGAATTGGACAGCGGGCCAAAAAAATGGGCAACTTCCCGGAGCCCGAACTGCCAAGCTTGGAAGCTCCTCTGCCCCCGGGTCTCGGATCGGGCTAGCGTTTGGACTCAAATCTACCCACCCACCCAGATACAAGTGATCTTTCCCACATTATACAAGAGCCCCAAGAGACAGTACATCACTTCTGGGCCATATTCCTCCTTGTAATGAGCAAGGTCAAGGACTGTCGCGAGGAAGACGCAATTTATATTCTTTTGCGAAAATTGCACGGACAGGGGAATCCTCAACGCCATAAGTCCCCGTGACATAGCACACTTTGCTCACTTGGCGGCCATAGTACAGAAGTACCGTGCGATGGAATGCGCCTGGAAAACCCAAACAAAATTCTGGGATCCTCCGGCTCTTACTAAACCCCTCGTCCGAATTAAAAGGGTGCACTCTCGCAAGTCACCCAATCCAATTACAAAGAAACCAAAGCCCACTATAGGGTGTGGAACCGTATTGGAGGGATGGCTCAATGGGCCATGCAAAACTCACAGCACACCGGATACCATACCAACACACAGCCTTAGAGCATGTTGGATACTCCGGCAGGTGGCCAAGAGCGACGAGGATCTCCTCATCAACAATACCGCAGAGCATCATTCCGCCAAAAATAACAATACAGTATTAACAGTCTTCGAGACTTTCGCCTCAAATAATAGGCGCAAGCGAGCACTCCGCAGCCTCGCCAAAGTCTGCCACGCTGCAGCAATAAATCCATGGAACGGCACGGCCATAACCTTCAATGCCAGTGACGAACCTCAATTCCGAATAGTCCGAGCACCAGCCGCTTTGGTCCTTAGTCCGATTGTGGACGGCTTCTGGCTTACTAAAGTGCTCATGGACGGTGGCAGCGGATTAAACCTCATCTACGAGGAAACTCTTAACAAAATGGAAATAGACAAGAGTCGCATTGAGCAAAGCAGCACGACCTTCAGAGGAATCATCCCTAGTCGAGAGGCACGATGTGTGGGAAAAATCACACTACATGTGGTATTTGGCACGCCGGAGAATTATAGGTCCAAAGAAATCACATTCCAAGTGGCCCTGTTCAGTAGCGGATACCACGCCCTTTTAGGGCGGGATACATTCACAAGCTTCCAAGCTATACCCCATTACGGGTACATGAAGCTCAAGATGCCCGACCCTAATGGAATCATCACTCTAGCTAGTGATCCAGACTTAGCACTCCGCGCTGAAAATAAAACCGCCGCACTAGCCCTGGAGGCACTATCCGAAGCCCTCACGGTCGAAGAACTAACTGCGTTGCGCTCCAAAGTGGACAGGGATGACGTGATACTCGACAAACGACCCAAGTCCACCTCTTTCAAACCAGTGGAAGAAATAGTCAAATTCCAGGTCCACCCAATGGGCCCTACAAAAACAGCATCCATTGGGGCACATCTGAACCCCATAATAGACACCGCACTGCGAGAACTGAGACATCTTTGCTTGGCATCCTTCAGACATGCCAGATATCCCATGTAGGCTGGCCGAACATAGCCTAAACATACGGAAGGGATACAAGCCGGTCAAGCAGACTCTTCGGCGCTTTTCAGAACCTAAGCGACAAGCCATGGGAGAAGAGCTAGCCAAGTTACTCGAGGCCGGATTCATCAGAGAAATAAAACATCCGGACTGGCTAGCAAACCTGGTGATGGTACCAAAGAAGGACAAATCCTGGTGCCTAAGGCTTGCCCCAAGGATCCCTTCCCCCTCCCCCGCATCGATCAAATCATCGATGCTACCGCAGGACACGACTCATTGTGCTTCCTCGACGCATACTCCGGATACCATCAAATCAAGATGGCAGAGTCCGATCAAGCCGCAATGGCATTCATCACATCATACGACCCCTTCTGTTTTAACACCATGCCTTTCGGGCTCAAAAATACCGGTGCAACCTATCAACGCATGATTCAGACATGCCTGGAAAAACAAATCGGCAAAACAGTGAAGGCATACGTAAACGACGTGGTCATCAAAACCAGACACGTCGAATCTTTAATAGACGACTTCAGGCTTACGTTCGACAATCTCCGAACATATGACATCAAGCTCAATCTGGAAAAATGTGTTTTCGGCGTGCTTGCCTGAAAGCTGCTGGGCTTCATCGTTCCCAATAGAGGAATTGAAGCAAACCCGGCTAAAATCCGAGCTCTGTCATAGTTGGCTACCCCAACAGACCTCAAGCAAATCCAGAAATGAACTGGATGCGTGGCTTCCCTAAGCCGCTTTATCTCCCGATTGGGAGAAAAGGCACTACCTCTTTATCGCCTTCTTCGACGCACCAAACACTTCGAGTGGACAGATGCGGCCACGGCCAGACTGGAAGAAATAAAGGCCCTCTTGGCCAGCAATCCAATCCTGGCCGCGCCAAATATCGGCGAACCCATGTTGTTATATATAGCTGCAACACACCAGGTTGTAAGCGCAGTGCCGTCGTCGAATGAGAGACGGACGGACATAAGTTCCCGCTTCAAAAGCCGGTATACTATGTATCCAATGTCCTCGCTCCATGCAAATCACGGTACCCACATTATCAAAAGATAGCACACGCGGTCTTCATGGCATCTCGAAAACTACGACACTACTTTCAAGAGTGTTCAATCATGGTGGCCTCTAAAGTACCACTCAACGATATAATAAATAACCGCGATGCCACGGGCCGGATTGCTAAATGGGCTATCGAGCTCCTCTCGTTCGACATAATATACAAACCAAAACGAGCCATTAAGTCGCAAGTACTGGCTGACTTCGTCGCCGAATGGACAGAAGTCGAACTCCCTAAAGAGTACAACGCGTACTCCAACTGGATCATGCACTTTGACGGTTCTAAGATGCTGGCTGGTCTGGGGGCAGGCGTTGTCCTGACATCCCCCACCGGAGATACAATCCAATACGTACTCCAAATATTATACACAGACTCCAACAATGCAGCTGAATATGAGGCTTTGTTGCATGGTCTTATGATGGCAGTCTCCATGGGCATTCAACGCCTAGAGGTGCGTGGGGATACGAACCTCGCAATATCTCAAATAAATGGAGACTTCGACGCCAAGGATCCAAAAATGGCGGCTTACCGTTATGCCGTCCTCAAAATGTCAGCTCCGTTCGAGGGGCTCGAATTCCACCATGTGGTCCGAGAAAACAATCAAGCGGCGGATATCCTCGTCCCACCTAATATCTTCTTGGAAAGGCTGTTCAAGCTATCCGTGGTGTGGGAAGGGGAGACCGGCAATACCAGTCCGGATCCGAACACAACCCCAGATCCCGAACACTCTGACGTAATCGGAGGCTCCGCCACCGAAATAACACCTTCGACCCACGTGATTATGGCTGTCATCGCCCCGTGGACAGAACCCTTCTTAGCCTACCTAAATAGGCAAGAACTCCTTGAGGACCAAAATGAGGCACGTTGCATTGTGCGGCGCTCTAAAGCCTACAAGGTCCACGAGGGAGAGTTGTATAAGAAAAGCGCTGCTGGAATGCTCCAAAGGTGCATCTCCGAAGAGGAAGGGTGATAGCTGTTGGCTGAAATTCATGCCAGACTCGGCGGCCACCACGCCGCAGCTCGGGCCCTTGTAAGCAAGGCCTTCCGTACAGATTTCTACTGGCCGACAGCCCAAGCAGACGCACAAGACCTCGTCCAACATTGCGTCGGTTGCTAGCTTCTTGCAAATCAAAGCCATATGCCACCTACTGCTCTCCAAACAATCCTCATAACTTGGCCCTTTGCGGTCTGGGGGTTCGATATGGTTGGACCCCTTAAAGGAGGAAGCCATAAGAAAAAAAATACTTGTTGGTCATGGTGGATAAATTCACCAAATGGATAGAAGCCAAACCAGTTAAAACGGCCGAATCTGGACTAGTGATAGACTTCATATCCGGGGTCGTACACCATTACGGTGTCCCCCACAGCATCATAACTGATAACGGCTCCAACTTCACAGCCGACGAGGTGAAAACTTGGTGCAGCAACATGGGCATTAAGCTCGATTATGCCTCCGTCTATCACCCCCAAACAAACGGTCAAGTCGAACGAGCAAATGGTCTTATTATGAGCGGCATCAAACCCAGACTAGTGCGATCCTTGAAGGAATCAGATACGCACTGGGTTGAGGAGCTCGACTCCGTACTATGGGGGCTGCGGACCACGCAGAATCGCACCACCGGATACACACCATTTTTTATGGTGTATGGCACAGAGGCGGTACTACCCTGCGATATCATTCATGACTCACCTCGAGTGCGCATGTATGAAGAGAGAGAAGCCGAGCTGGATCGGCCGGATAGTTTAGATGCCCTGGAGGAGGAGCATGATGTTGCAAAGGCCCGTTCCGCATTCTATCAGCAACAGGCTCGAAGGTATCAAAGCAGAGAAGTACGGGCCAAAACTTATAACATTGGCGAACTCGTTCTACGCCTAACGGAGAAGAAAAAGGACAAGCTCAAGCCCAAGTGGGAGGGTCCCTTCATCATTGATAAAGTTCTCACCGGAGGAGCGTACCATCTGCGTGATGCATCAGATAATCGACTCGAGCCAAACCCAAGGAATGCGGCCAAACTCCGAAGATTCTATGCCTAGTGCCGAACCCTGTTCGTCTCCTTACCTCCGCCTTTCCTTTTAAGTTATATCCCCTTTCTCTCTTTCTTTCTTTCTTCCCTTTTTATAGCCTTAAAAGCTTCAAGCGTGCTTCGACTACACACTCCTGCCGCGCTATGCGCGCTCAATATACCTGGGGGCTTCTTATACAGAAGCTTAATATAATTATCTTCCGGGCTTTATGCCCACCACATATGAGTCACTTTTCCATATGTACCTTTTTCGCCATTATATGCATCGATATGACTTAAGTTTTGGCCAAGTTGGGTTGCCTGGCTCCTGTGTTTATGCCCTATGTTCCCGTTAGTTCGGCTAGGGCATAAGGGGAGCACCTCTGTGATTGTTACTGCCGGGTCAGCCGGATGTGTACCTCGGACTGGGTGAAGCTGAAAGCTAGCATTCTTAAGGGAATATTCGGTCGGTGAACAAAAGATGTTTCTTACCTACTTATAATATATACCCCCAGATGTTTTATATCATGCGTCTCTGTTCGCAGCTCGGACATGCACATTAATGCATGCGTACCCAGGGAAGGAACCCCTAATGGAACTATTCTCCCTGGAAGATGTTTCTTACTATCCATGTAATATAACATAGCTAGTTGGGTACTTGTCTGTTCAAGCACTTATGACCCCTACACCTGGTTTCCACGCGTACCCCGGTTTACATAACTGGGCGGGTATTCGGATACACTCCGGACTATCGGGTCCAGAGGATGAAGCGAAAAGGTCCGCTATGACAAATGATTTACAATCCGGCTAGGGACAAAGTATGTCATCCGAAGTACACAGTCACTTAGACTGACTAAATTCTTCTTCTATACCATCCAACATGCTGTCTAGCCTACAATCCTGTTGGGAATACTTTGCAGCTAATCGTACCTGGTCATATACAAGACTAACGGGAATCTCTTTCCCATCTGGCCCTATAGGTCCGACCTCGGCCATGTGATTCGGGTCAACCTTGGTGTACCGCGTCTTCACCATGGCCCAGGCTTCCCTTGCACCTTGACGGCAGGCTGATATCTTCCATAATCTGAAGCGCCATCACGCTCCCTTGAGCATTTCTACAAGCTCCCTCATGCCTCTGGGCAGGGAGGCGGAGGGCCATAAGGCCTGGGCAATGCCCTGCATCACCTGCCGAACTTGTTCGTGCAGTTGCGAGAGCTCTTGCAGTAGATCGCCTGCGGATCCGGGCATCTCCTCTTCGGGACGACCTGTCAGCATACCTACAAACATAACTCTGTTAGCCTGCTTCTTCGCCGAACTGTATAAAGGTTCATTCGAGCACTTACTAAAAATGTCGCGTCGAAGCCTCTTATTCTCCTTCACGGAGTCTGCAAGTGAAGGAAATATGCCCTAGAGGCAATAATAAAGTTATTATTTATTTCCTTATTTCATGATAAATGTTTATTATTCATACTAGAATTGTATTAACCGGAAACATGATACACGTGTGAATACATAGACAAACATAGTGTCACTAGTATGCCTCTACATGACTAGCTCGTGAATCAAAGATGGTTAAGTTTCCTAGCCATGGACAAAAGAGTTGTCATTTGATTAACGGGATCACATCATTAGGAGAATGATGTGATTGACTTGACCCATTCCGTTAGGTTAGCACACGATCGTTTAGTATGTTGCTACTGCTTTCTTCATGACTTATACATGTTCCTGTGACTATGAGATTATGCAACTCCCGTTTACCAGAGGAACACTTTGTGTGCTACCAAACATCACAACATAACTGGGTGATTATAAAGGTGCTCTACAGGTGTCTCCGAAGGTACATGTTGGGTTGGCGTATTTCGAGATTAGGTTTTGTCACTCCGATTGTCGGAGAGGTATCTCTGGGCCCTCTCGGTAATACACATCACTTAAGCCTTGCAAGCATTGCAACTAATGAGTTAGTTGTGGGATGATGTATTACGGAACGAGTAAAGAGACTTGCCGGTAACGAGATTGAACTAGGTATTGGATACCGACGATCGAATCTCGGGCAAGTAACATACTGATGACAAAGGGAACAACGTATGTTGTTATGCGGTTTGACCGATAAAGATCTTCGTAGTATATGTAGGAGCCAATATGAACATCCAGGTTCCACTATTGGTTATTGACCGGAAACAGTTCTAGGTCATGTCTACATAGTTCTCGAACCCGTAGGGTCCGCACGCTTAAGGTTTCAATGACAGTTATATTATGAGTTTATGAGTTTTGATTTACCGAAGGAGTTCGGAGTCCCGGATGAGATCGGGGAAATGACGAGGAGTCTCGAAATGGTCGAGACGTAAAGATCAATATATTGGACGACTATATTTGGAGTTCGGAAAGGTTCCGAGTGATTCGGGTATTTTTCGGAGTACCGGAGAGTTACGGGAATTCGCCGGGGAGTATATGGGCCTTATTGGGCCATACGGGAATAGAGGAGAGAGGTCGAAAGGAAGGAGGCGCGCAGCCCCCCTCTGGTCCGAATTGTACAAGGGGTGCGGCCCCCCTTTCCTTCCTCCTCTCCCCCTCTTTCCCCCCTTCTCCTACTCCAACAAGGAAGGAGGGAGTCCTACTCCCGGTGGGAGTAGGACTCCCCTTGGCGCGCCCCCTCCTAGGGCCAGCCTCCTGCCCCCTTGCTCCTTTATATACGGGGGCAGGGGGCACCCCATGACACACAAGCTGATCTACGGATCGTTCCTTAGCCGTGTGCGGTGCCCCCCTCCACCATATTCCACCTCGGTCATATCGTCGCGGAGTTTAGGCGAAGCCCTGCGCCGGTAGAACATTATCATCATCACCACGCCGTCGTGCTGACGGAACTCATCCCCGACGCTTTGCTGGATTGGAGCCCGGGGAACGTCATCGAGCTGAACGTGTGCTGAACACGGAGGTATCATTTGTTCGGTGCTTGGATCGGTCGAATCATGAAGACATACGACTACATCAACCGCGTTGTCATAACGCTTCCGCTTACGGTCTATGAGGGTACGTGGACAATACTCTCCCCTCTCGTTGCTATACCATCACCATGATCTTGCGTGTGCGTAGGAAATTTTTTGAAATTACTACGTTCCCCAACAGTGGCATCCGAGCCTAGGTTTTATGCGTTGATGTTATATGCATGAGTAGAACACAAGTGAGTTGTGGGCGATACAAGTCATACTGCTTACCAGCATGTCATACTTTGGTTCGGCGGTATTGTTGGATGAAGCGGCCCGGACCGACATTACACGTACGCTTACGCGAGACTGGTTTTACCGCCGTGCTTTGCACACAGGTGACTAGCGGGTGTCTGTTTCTCCAACTTTAGTTGAACCGAGTGTGGCTACGCCCGGTCCTTGCGAAGGTTAAAACAACACTAACTTGACGAACTATCGTTGTGGTTTTTGATGCGTAGGTAAGAACGGTTCTTGCTCAGCCCGTAGCAGCCACGTAAAACTTGCAACAACAAAGTAGAGGACGTCTAACTTGTTTTTGCAGGGCATGTTGTGATGTGATATGGTCAAGACGTGATGAGATATAAGTTGTTGTATGAGATGATCATGTTTTGTTGAAGTTATCGGCAACTGGCAGAAGCTCTATGGTTGTCTCTTTGTTGCATAAGATGCAAGTGCCAAATAATTGCTTTACTTTATCGCTATGCGATAGCAATAGTTGCAAGAGCAATAGTTGGCGAGACGACCATGTGACGACACATTGATATAGATCAAGATGATGAAGATCATGGTGTCGTGCCAGTGACGATAGAGATCATGACAGTACTTTGGAGATGGAGATCAAAGGCGCAAGATGATCATGGCCATATCATGTCAGATATTTTGATTGCATATGATGTTTATCTGTTATACATCTTATTCTGTTTTGTTTGACGGTAGCATTATAAGATGATCTCTCACTAATTATCAAGAAGTGTTCTCCCTGAGTATGCACTGTTGCCAAAGTTCATCGTGCCCAGACACCACGTGATGATCGGGTGTGATAAGCTCTACGTCCATCTACAACGGGTGCAAGCCAATTTTGCACACGCGGAATACTCAGGTTAAACTTGACGAGCCTAGCATATGCAGATATGGCCTCGGAACACGGAGACCGAAAGGTCGAGCGTGAATCATATAGTAGATATGATCAACATAATGATGTTCACCATTGAAAGCTACTCCATTTCACGTGATGATCGGTTATGGTTTAGTTGATTTGGATCACGTGATCACTTAGAGGATTAGAGGGATGTCTTTCTAAGTGGGAGTTCTTAAGTAATATGATTAATTGAACTTAAATTTATCATGAACTTAGTCCTGGTAGTATTTTGCAAATTATGTTGTAGATCAATAGCTTGCGTTGTTGCTTTCATATGTTTATTTTGATATGTTCCTAGAGAAAATTGTGTTGAAAAATGTTAGTAGCAATGATGCGGATTGGATCCGTGATCTGAGGTTTATCCTCATTGCTGCGCAGAAGAATTATGTCCTTGATGCACCGCTAGGTGACAAACCTATTGCAGGAGCAGATGCAGACGTTATGAACGTTTGGCTAGCTCAATATGATGACTACTTGATAGTTTAGTGCACCATGCTTAACGGCTTAGAATCGGGACTTCAAAGACGTTTTGAACGTCATGGACCATATGAGATGTTCCAGGAGTTGAAGTTAATATTTCAAGCAAATACCCGAGTTGAGAGATATGAAGTCTCCAACAAGTTCTATGGCTAAAAGATGGAGGAGAATCGCTCAACTAGTGAGCATGTGCTCAGATTGTCTGGGTACTTCAATCGCTTGAATCAAGTGGGAGTTAATCTTCCAGATAAGATAGTGATTGACAGAATTCTCTAGTCACCATCACTAAGTTACTAGAACTTCGTGATGAACTATAGTATGCAAGGGATGACGAAAACAATTCCCAAGCTCTTCGCGATGCAAAAATCGGTGAAGGTAGAAATCAAAGAAAGACATCAAAGTGTTGATGGTGGAGAAGATCACTAGTTTCAAGAAAAAGGGCAAAGGGAAGAAGGGGAACTTCAAGAAGAACAACAAGCAAGTTGCTGCTCAAGTGAAGAAGCCCAAGTCTGGACCTAAGCCTAAGACTAAGTGATTCTACTGCAAAGGTACTGGTCACTGGAAGTGGAACTACCCCAAGTACTTGGCGGATAAGAAGGATGGCAAAGTGAACATAGGTATATTTGATATACATGCTATTGATGTGTACTTTACTAGTGTTTATAGCAACCCCTTGGTATTTGATACTAGTTTAGGTGCTAAGAGTAGTAACTCGAAACGGGAGTTGCAGAATAAACAGAAACTAGTTGAGGGTGAGGTGATGATGAATGTTGGAAGTAGTTCCAAGATTGATATGATCATCATCGCACACTCCCTATACTTTTGGGATTAGTGTTGAACCTAAATAAATGTTATTTGGCATTTGCGTTGAGCATGAATATGATTTGATCATGTTTATTGCAATACGATTATTCATGTAAGTTAGAGAATAATTATTGTTCTGTTTACATGAATAAAACCTTCTATGGTCATACACCCAATGAAAATAGCTTGTTGGATCTCGATCATGTGATACACATATTCATAATATTGAAACCAAAAGATGTAAAGTTAATAATGATAGTACAACTTATTGTGGCACTGCGGTTTAGGTCATATTGGTGTAAAGCGCATGAAGAAACTCCATAAAAGATGGATTTTCGGAATCACTTGGTTATGAATCATTTGATGCTTGCGAACCGTGCCTTTTGGGCAAGATGACTAAAACTCCGTTCTCCGGAACAATGGAACAAGCTACTGACTTATTGGAAATAATACATACCGATGTATGCGATCCAATGAGTGTTGATGCTCGTGGCAAGTATCGTTATTTTCTGACCTTCACAAGATGATTTGAGCAGATATGGGTATATCTACTTGATGAAACATAAGTCTGAAATAGTTGAAAGGTTCAAAGAATTTCAGAGTGAAGTGGAAAAATCATCGTAACAAGAAAATAAAGTTTCTGCGATCTGATCGCGGGGACAAATATTTGAGTTACGAGTTTGGTCTTCAATTAAAACAATGTGGAATAGTTTCACAGCTCACGCCACCTGGAACACCACAACGTTATGGTGTGTCCGAACATCATAACCGCACTTTATTGGATATGGTGCGATCTATGATGTCTCTTACCGATTTACCGCTCTCGTTTTGGGGTTATGCATTAGAGACAGCTGCATTCACTTTAAATTGGGCACCATCAAAATCCGTTGAGATGACGCCTTATGAACGGTGGTTTGGCAAGAAACCAAAGTTGTCGTTTCTTAAAGTTTGGAGTTGCGATGCTTATACGAAAAAGTTTCAACCTGATAAGCTCGAACCCAAATCGGAGAAGTGCGTCTTCATAGAATACCCAAAGGAAACTGTTGGGTACTCCTTCCATCACAAATCCAAAGGCAAAACATTCGTTGCTTAGAATGGATCCTTTCTAGAGAAGGAGTTTCTCTCGAAAGAAGTGAGTGGGAGGAAAGTAGAACTTGATGAGGTAACTGTACCTGCTCCCTTATTTGAAAGTAGTTCATCACAGAAATCTGTTCCTGTGACTACTACACCAATTAGTGAGGAAGTTAATGATGATGATCATGAAACTTCAGATTAAGTTACTACAGAACCTCGTAGGTCTTCCAGAGTAAGATCCGCACCAGAGTGGTACGGTAATCCTGTTCTGGAAGTCATGTTACTAGACCATGATGAACCTACGAACTATGATGAAGCGATGATGAGCCCAGATTCCACGAAATGGCTTGAGGCCATAAAATCTGAGATATGATCCATGTATGAGAACAAAGTATGGACTTTGATTGACTTGCTCGATGATCATCAAGCCATGTTAAATAAATGGATCTTCAAGAGGAAGACGGACACTGATAATAGTGTTACTATCTACTAAGCTCCACTTGTTGCGAAAGGTTTTCAACAAGTTCAAGGTGTTGAATACGATGAGATTTTCTCACTCGTATCGAAGCTTAAGTCTGTCTGGATCATGTTAGCAATTGCCACATTTTATGAAATCTGGCAAATGGATGTCAAAACTACATTCCTTGATGGATTTATTAAAGAAGAGTTGTATATGATGCAACCAGAAAGTTTTTGTCAATCCTAAAGATGCTAACAAAGTGTGCAAGCTCCAGCGATCCATCTATGGACTGGTGCAAGCATCTCGGAGTTGGAATATACGCTTTGATGAGTTGATCAAAGCATATGGTTTTATACAGACTTTTGAAGAAGCCTGTATTTACAATAAAGTGAGTGGGAGCACTATAGCATTTCTGATAAGTATATGTGAATGACATATTGTTGATCGTAAATAATGTATAATTATTCTGCAAAGCATAAAGGAGTGTTCGAAAGGAGTTTTTCAAAGAAAGACCTTGGTGAAGCTGCTTACACATTGAGCATCAAGATCTATAGAGGTAGATCAAGACGCTTGATAAGATTTTTCAATGAGTACATACCTTGACAAGATTTTGAAGTAGTTCAAAATGGAACAGTCAAAGAAAGAGTTCTTGCCTGTGTTGCAAGGTGTGAAGTTGAACAGTCATTCCCTATGCCTCAGTCATAGGTTCTATAAAGTATGCTATGTTGTGTACTAGACCTATTGTATACCTTGCTCTGAGTTTGGCAAAGGAATACAATTTTGATCTAAGAGTAGATCACTAGACAGCGGTCAAGAATATCCTTAGTGAGGACTAAGGAGATGTTTCTCGATTATGGAGGTGATAAAAGAGTTCGTTGTAAAAGTTACATCGGTGCAAACTTTTACACTGATCCAGATGACTCTAAGTCTCAATCTGGATACATATTGAAAGTGGGAGCAATTAGCTAGAGTAGCTCCGTGCAGAGTATTGAAGACATAAGAATATTCGCAAAATACATACGGCTCTGTATGTAACAGACCCGTTGACTAAATTTCTCTCACGAGCAAAACATGATCATACCTTAGTACTCTTTTGGGTGTTAATCACATAGCAATGTGAACTAGATTGTTGACTCTAGTAAACCCTTTGGGTGTTGATCACATGACGATGTGAACTATGAGTATTAATCACATACAGATGTGAATATTGGTGTTGAATCATATGCTGATGTGAACTAGATTATTGACTCTAGTGCAAGTGGGAGACTGAAGGAAATATGCCCTAGAGGCAATAATAAAGTTATTATTTATTTCCTTATTTCATGATAAATGTTTATTATTCATACTAGAATTGTATTAACCGGAAACATGATACATGTGTGAATACATAGACAAACATAGTGTCACTAGTATGCCTCTACTTGACTAGCTCATGAATCAAAGATGGTTAAGTTTCCTAGCCATGGACAAAAGAGTTGTCATTTGATTAACGGGATCACATCATTAGGAGAATGATGTGATTGACTTGACCCATTCCGTTAGCTTAGCACACATCATTTAGTATGTTGCTACTGCTTTCTTCATGACTTATACATGTTCCTGTGACTATGAGATTATGCAACTCCCGTTTACCAGAGGAACACTTTGTGTGCTACCAAACGTCACAACGTAACTGGGTGATTATAAAGGTGCTCTACATGTGTCTCCGAAGGTACATGTTGGGTTGGCGTATTTCGAGATTAGGTTTTGTCACTCCGATTGTCGGAGAGGTATCTCTGGGCCCTCTCGGTAATACACATCACTTAAGCCTTGCAAGCATTGCAACTAATGAGTTAGTTGTGGGATGATGTATTACGGAACGAGTAAAGAGACTTGCCGGTAACGAGATTGAACTAGGTATTGGATACCGACGATCGAATCTCGGGCAAGTAACATACCGATGACAAAGGGAACAACGTATGTTGTTATGCGGTTTGACCGATAAAGATCTTCGTAGAATATGTAGGAGCCAATATGAACATCCAGGTTCCACTATTGGTTATTGACCGAAAACAGTTCTAGGTCATGTCTACATAGTTCTCGAACCCATAGGTTCCGCACGCTTAAGGTTTCAATGACAGTTATATTATGAGTTTATGAGTTTTGATGTACCGAAGGAGTTTGGAGTCCCGGATGAGATCGGGGACATGATGAGGAGTCTCGAAATGGTCGAGACGTAAAGATCGATATATTGGACGACTATATTCGGAGTTCGGAAAGGTTCCGAGTGATTCGGGTATTTTTCGGAGTACCGGAGAGTTACGGGAATTCGCCGGGGAGTATATGGGCCTTATTGGGCCATACGGGAATAGAGGAGAGAGGCCGAAAGGAAGGAGGCACGCAGCCCCCCTCTGGTCCGAATTGGACAAGGGGTGCGGCCCCCTTTCCTTCCTCCTCTCCCCCTCTTTCCCCCCTTCTGCTACTCCAACAAGGAAGGAGGGAGTCCTACTCCCAGTGGCAGTAGGACTCCCCTTGGCGCGCCCCCTCCTAGGGCCGGCCTCCTCCCCCCTTGCTCCTTTATATACGGGGGTAGGGGGCACCCCATGACACACAAGTTGATCTACGGATCGTTCCTTAGCCGTGTGCGGTACCCCCTCCACCATATTCCACCTCGGTCATATCGTCGCGGAGTTTAGGCAAAGCCCTGCACCGGTAGAACATCATCATCGTCACCACGCCGTCGTGCTGACGGAACTCATCCCCGACGCTTTGCTGGATTGGAGCCCGGGGAATGTCATCGAGCTGAACGTGTGCTGAACACGGAGGTGCCGTACGTTCGGTGCTTGGATCGGTCGAATCGTGAAGACGTACGACTACATCAACTGCGTTGTCATAACGCTTCCGCTTACGGTCTACGAGGGTACGTGGACAATACTCTCCCCTCTCGTTCCTATACCATCACCATGATCTTGCGTGTGCGTAGGAATTTTTTTGAAATTACTATGTTCCCGAACAACAAGCTGGGCCCGAACATCTCCCAGTTCAATGCCCAGCCGGGTATTGGCATCCTGGAGCTCATTTTTCTCTCGAATAACCCGTGTAAGCACGTGCTCACCAGCCTCTAGCTGTCGTTTAGCATATTGCTCATCCCCAAATACGATCTCCGGATTACCTCCGGGATTGTTAGCAGAATCTATTGTTAGATTTGCATGCACGCCGAATACCAACTGGTACATGTCATTACTTTCTTTTCGATCAAGACAAGTATTACCAAATGAGGCCTTCTTGGACTCCTCCATTCTGGTAACTGCGGTCCGTAGCTGGGCTTTGCACTCCTCCAGCTCTTTAGACAATTGGGTATTCTTCTCCGTAAGAACCTATGCATACAATGATCCTCTGCCGACTATTTCAAGTCTTAGGGGATACTGATATACATAATTATCAGATTTTCTTACCCGTATATCCTTTACATACTGGTCTGTGGCCCTGGCAAGACCGTCTTGAGCAGCTCGGATGTACGCGTCTCCTGAGTTGAAGGCGTTGAACGCCTCTTCGGAGAAATTAGGGTCACGGAGTACGGCCCGTCGACGCATGTGATTCATGGCGCTCTCCACTTCGGAATTCGTAGCGGTCATTCTATCCGCATCCTCTATAGGAGGACCGTCCGACGTCGTCCCCGCGTTAGCCTCCGCCCCTGAGTCCGGCTCTAGAATCCGGCTGGTGGAGGCATGGCCGACAGGCTCTCAAGACACTGTCCAGCGAGCGTTTTTTCTGCCAGGGACCACAGAAATTGTTATATTTTAAAGACGATAATCATGGAGCAGATTTTTAATCATACCTCTGCGACGGCGTCTCGGTCCTGACTGCCATCCTTTTGAGCCTACCCGGCTTCGGTGCCCCTTGTTGGCGAGCCACCGCGGGTTCGGCACGGCGCCCCGATGACCTTCCCTGTAAAACACAATACATGTGTGGTGGGTAAAGTGCAAAGAAGGGAGCAGGCCAAGATAATCAGATATGATGGCCACCAAGGCACTGTCACAGCTTAACTGATGGAACGTCATGTCGACGGGCTCCACAAATACGTCCGGATCTTCTTCGAGTCCGGGGTCGAGAGCCCAGTCAGGGTCCTCTGGATGTGGAGACGGGTTGTGGACCTCCCTCACAGCTTTTCGCAGTTCCTGCTATGAATTGGCAAGGTAAATATTCGTGATGAAGAATGCGGGAATGAATGGAGTTGAGTAAAAGATAGCAGCTCACCCAGCTTGGGGGGTTGTACATGGAAAATCCATCCCGTGGCTTAATACGGAGGAACTCCTCTTCTTCTCCTTTGTACAAATCAGACAGTATTTTCGCCAGAGCGGTGGCGGAGTCCGGACCTTTACGACCGCAACGGGTGGCATCGTCTTCTCCATTGAAGTGCCACATGGGTTTCCCCCGATATTGAAGTGGCTGCACCCCCCGCATTATACATATTGACATAACCTCGATTATTGTCAGTCCTGATTTGGCGAGCGTTTTTATCCTGCTCATCAGGTAAAGGACTTCTCTGTTATATTCCTCATAGGGGCTCCGGGGGCGCCAGCTATGGCGTTTCTTCAGCAGGGCATTAACAAACTCAGGGAGGCCCATCCGAATAGGGTCCGGAAGGGGACGTCCTCCTTATAAAACCACTCCGAAGGCCAGTCTTCGGGTGTCTTCTTCGGGGTACCGGACAGGTATCCGGTCCCGGCAATACGCCATATTTCGGCTCCACCCACTTGATATATTGACCCCTCCTGAGTGCGTGGAACGAGGCAGAATAGCCTCTTCCATAGCTCAAAATGAGCTTCGCAGCCCAGAAATAGCTCGCAGAAGGCGACATAGCCTGCGATGTGTAGTATGGAGGCAGGAGTGAAGTTATGTAGCTGGAGGCCGTAGAACTCCAGGAGCCCACGGAGGAATGGATGGATTGGAAATCCAAGTCCCCTCAGCAAGTAAGGGACAAGGCATACCCGCTCCCCCCTGGATGGGTTGACAAAACTCTCCGCTTGCTCCCCGCCGTTGTAAGTGGCTCGTCCGGCTCGGACGGGGACCATATATGCAGGCGGGAGAAACCCCTGGGTCTGCAACTCCACCAATCGACCGTGGGGGACAGAACACTTCTCCCAATCACCTAGCTTAGCTCTGCGGGAGCGAGAGGACGAGCAGCGGCGGCCGGCCATGATGGAATGGCTTTTTTCGGGCGCACTCTGATGCATACTCGCTGGGGGAAGATGTTATGATTTGGATCTGAGAATCCCTGTCTCTTTAATAGACGATTCACTAACATGGTCAGGGTGGCAAATGTAAAAATGCCCCGACTTCTCGCGTTCGCTTGACACGTGTAGACTGCCATTATTAGGGTACAGAAGCCGAGGAGTGCAGCATTAATGGGAAGCCGGACACTGCTCGTTACAACAAGTACTCATGGATTTTGGAGAAGAACCCGCCTTGCAATGCCGAAGACAATCTGTGCGCCGGACTCATCATCATTAAAGCCTGGTCCAGGAGCTACTGAGGGAGTCCTGGATTAGGGGGTGCTCGGACAGCCGGACTATATACTTTGGCCGGACTGTTGGACTATGAAGATACAAGATTGAAGACTTCGTCTCGTGTCTGGGTGGCACTCTCCTTTGCGTGGAAGGCAAGCTTGGCAATTCGGATATGTAGATCTCCTTCTCTGTAACCGACTTTGTGTAACCCTAGCCCCCTCTGGTGTCTATATAAACTGGAGGGTTTAGTCCATAGGACAAGGACAATCATAATCATAGGCTAGCTTCTAGGGTTTAGCCTCTACGATCTCGTGGTAGATCAACTCTTATAATACTCATATCATCAAGATCAATCAAGCAGGAAGTAGGGTATTACCTCCATCGAGAGGGCCCGAACCTGGGTAAACATTGTGTCCCCCGCCTCCTGTTACCATTAGCCTTAGACGCACAGTTCGGGACCCCCTACCCGAGATCCACCGGTTTTGACACCGACAATTACTGTTATTCCTAATGATAAAGATGAATTTATCCCACAAAGAATTATTACAGGTTATAGAATGGTAATTGATTTCCGCAAATTAAATAAAGCTACTAAAAAGGATCATTATCCTTTACCTTTAATTAATCAAATGCTAGAAAGATTATCCAAACATACACATTTTTGCTTTCTAGATGGTTATTCTGGTTTCTCTCAAATACCTGTGTCAAAAGAGGATCAAGAAAAGACCACTTTTACTTGTCCTTTCAGTACCTTTTCTTATAGACGTATGCCTTTTGGTTTATGCAATGCACCTCCTACCTTTCAAAGATGTATGATGGCTATATTCTCTGATTTTGTGAAAAGATTGTTGAGGTTTTCATGGATGGTTTCTCCGTATATGGAACTTCTTTTGATGATTGCTTGAGCAACCTTGATCGAGTTTTGCAGAGATGTGAAGAAACTAACCTTGTCTTGAATTGGGAGAAGTGTCAGTTTATGGTTAATGAAGGTATTGTCTTGGGGCATAAAATTTCTGAAAGAGGTATTGAAGTTGATAAAGCTAAAGTTGATGCTATTGAAAAGATGCCGTGTCCCAAGGGCATTAAAGGTATAAGAAGTTTCCTTGGTTATGCAGGTTTTTATAGGAGGTTCATTAATGATTTCTCTAAAATCTCCAGGCCTCTGACTAATCTCTTACAAAAAGATATTCCTTTTGTCTTCGATGATGATTGTGTAGAAGCATTTGAAATACTTAAAAAATCATTGATTTCTGCACCCATTATTCAGCCACCTGATTGGAATTTACCCTTTGAAATTATGTGCGATGCTAGTGATTATGCTGTAGGTGCTGTTCTAGGGAAAAGAGTTGATAAGAAATTAAATGTTATCCAATATGCTAGTAAAACTCTAGACAATGCCCAGAGAAATTATGCTACTATTGAAAAAGAATTTTTAGCAGTTGTATTTTCTTGTGATAAGTTCAGACTTTATATTGTTGATTCTAAAGTAACTGTTCACACTGATCATGCTACTTTTAAATATCTTATGGAAAAGAAAGATGCTAAACCTAGACTTATTAGATGGGTTCTCTTGCTACAAGAATTTGATTTGCATATTATTGATAGAAAGGGAGCTGAGAACCCCGTTGCAGACAACTTGTCCAGGTTAGAATATGTTCTTGATGACCCACTACCTATTGATGATAGCTTCCCTGATGAACAATTAGCGGTCATAAATGCTTCTCGTACTGCTCCATGGTATGCTGATTATGCTAATTACATTGTTGCTAAATTTATACCACCTAGTTTCACATACCAGCAAAAGAAAAAGTTTTTTTATGATTTAAGACATTACTTCTGGGATGACCCACACCTTTATAAAGAAGGAATAGATGGTGTTATTAGATGTTGTATACCTGAGGATGAACATGAACAGATCCTACGCAAGTGTCACTCCGAAGCTTATGGAGGACACCACGCTGGAGATAGAACTGCACATAAGGTATTGCAATCCAGTTTTTATTGGCCTACTCTCTTCAAAGATGCTCGTAAGTTTGTCTTATCTTGTGATGAATGTCAAAGAATTGATAATATTAGTAGACGTCAAGAAATGCCTATGAATTATTCACTCGTCATTGAACCATTTGATGTTTGGGGCTTTGATTATATGGGACCGTTTCCTTCCTCTAATGGGTATACACATATTTTAGTTGCTGTTGATTACATTACTAAGTGGGTAGAAGCTATTCCAACTAGTAGTGCTGATCATAACACCTCTATTAAGATGCATAAAGAAGTTATTTTTCCGAGGTTTGGAGTCCCTAGATATTTAATGACTGATGGTGGTTCACATTTTATTCATGGTGCCTTTCGTAAAATGCTTGCTAAGTATGATGTTAACCATATAATTGCATCTCCGTATCACCCACAGTCTAGTGGTCAAGTAGAATTGAGTAACAGAGAGCTCAAATTAATTTTGCAAAAGACTGTCAATAGATCTATAAAGAATTGGTCCAAGAAACTTGATGATGCATTATGGGCCTATAGAACTGCATATAAAAATCCTATGGGTATGTCTCCGTATAAAATGGTTTATGGAAATGCATGTCACTTACCTCTCGAACTAGAACATAAGGCATATTGGGCTATTAAAGAGCTCAATTATGATTTCAAACTTGCCGGTGAGAAGAGGTTATTTGGCATTAGCTCACATGATGAATGGAGAACCCAAGCCTATGAGAATGCCAAACTATTTAAAGAAAAGGTTAAAAGATGGCATGATAAAAGGATACAAAAGCATGAGTTTAATGTAGGTGATTATGTGTTGCTATTCAACTCCCATTTAAGATTTTTTGCAGGAAAACTTCTCTCTAAATGGGAAGATCCTTACGTTATCGAGGAGGTCTATCATTCCGGTGCCATAAAAATCAACAACTTCGAAGGCACAAATTCAAAGGTGGTGAACGGTCAAAGAATCAAACATTATATCTCAGGTAATCCTATAAATGTTGAAACCAATGTTATTGAAACCGTAACCCCAAAGGAATACATAAGGGACACTTTCCAGAACGTTTCAGACTCCGAAAAGGAATAAGTATGTGGTACAGTATGTAAACCGAATCCAAAACAGTTCTAATGGAATTTTTTCTCCATTTTGGAATATTTAAGAGAATAGGAAAATAAGAAGTAGTCTGGGAAGGACACGAGGCTTCCACGTGGGTGGAGGGGGCGCCCTACCCCCCCTGGGCGCACCCCCGGCCTCGTGAGCACCTCGTGTGTCCTCCGGATTCCATTTTCTTGCACGATACTTCTTTTGGTCAATAAAAATTCATTATATAATCTCCCGAAGGTTTTGACCATCGTACCATGCAAATATCCTCTGTTTTTGTTTCGAGCTGTCTTTTGCCAGGGTTGTCAAGGCCAGGCATCGGGTCGTCCCCCTCCTCCAACAATGGTGACAACGATGCTTGGCTACTGAAGATAGAGCTGAAGAGAGAAGAACTCCAGAAAATCAACAAGGATGATGGGATCGAGAAGGTCATGGAGGACCAAGTTCCGGTAGTAGAAGACACCCTTCAACTTGATCACAATCTTCTTACTCCAACTGAGATCGAAGCTTTCAAGATGATTGAGTTAGCTCGTATACAAAACAAGTATCTCACACGTGAAAATATTTTGTTGAAGGAGCATATCATCGCACTCAAGGGCATTATCCGCAAATTTGAGGACCTCCTACGCTCGATGTGCGGCTATCCATCATCACCTCCATCTCCTTCACCAGCAAAAGAGATATAATCACATGGGTACGGGCAGTCCCCTTGGCAACTGCCAAGCTTGGGGGAGGTGCACCGGTATCGTATCACCATCACACTCCTATCTTTACCGTTTCTCTTAGTTCGATCCTTTTGGTAATACCATGATCTAGTACAATAAAAGTTTTAATATGATTTAGTTTCGAGTTTTGCCTTATGATCCTTCTATGTAATCGAGTCCGTGAGCTATATATAATAAAGATTAGTGTTGAGTCAAGGGATTGATTATCTTGTTATGATCTTGAGGGAATTAAAAAGAAAAGAGAAAGAATAAAAAGAAATAAAGAGATCATATTGATCTTATGGAGAGTAATGACTTCACATATAAAGAGTATGATGAATAAAAGTTGTTGAAAGTTGACAAACATAGTTTTGGTCATCGTTGCAATTAATAAGAAGTAATAAAGAAAGAGAGGTTTTCACATATAAATATACTATCTTGGACATCTTTTATGATTGTGAGCACTCATTAAAGTATGACATGCTAAAGAGTTGATGTTGGACAAGGAAGACAACGTAATGGGTTATGTTTTTTTATATCCGAAATAAAGTATATTGTCATGGATCATCCAACATGTTGAGCTTGCCTTTCTCCCTCATGCTAGCCAAATTCTTTGCACCAAGTAGAGATACCACTTGCGCTTCCGAATATCCTTAAACCCAGTTTTGCCATGAGAGTCCACCATATCTACCTATGGATTGAGTAAGATCCTTCAAGTAAGTTGTCATGTTGCTTGTAATAAAATTGCTTTCTAAATATGTATGATTTATTAGTGTGGAGAAAATAAACTTTATACGATCTTGTGATATGGAAGCAATAAAAGCGACGGACTGCATAATAAAGGTCCATATCACAAGTGGCAATATAAAGTGATGTTCTTTTGCATTAAGATTTCATGCATCCAACCCTAAAAGCACATGACAACCTCTGCTTTCCTCTACGAAGGGCCTATCTTTTACTTTTATCTTATACCTTATGCAAGAGTTATGGTGATCTTCACCTTTCCTTTTTATATTTTATCCTCTGGCAAGCACATTGTGTTGGAAAGATCCTGATATATATATATATATATATATATATATATATATATATATATATATATATATATATATATATATATATATATATATATCCAATTGGATGTAAGTTAGCATGAATTATTATTGTTGACATTACCCTTGAGGTAAAAGGTTGGGAGGCAACACTATAAGCCCCTATCTTTATCTGTGTCTGATTAAAACTCCATACCCATAAGTATTGCGTGAGTGTTAGCAATTGTGAAAGACTATATGATAGTTGAGTATGTGGACTTGCTGAAAAGCTCTTATATTGACTCGTTCCGATGTTATGATAAATTGCAATTGCTTCAATGACTGAGATTATAGTTTGTTGGTTCTCAATGAAGTTTCTGATTCATACTTGACATTGTGAATAGATTATTACTTGAACATGAGAGATCATATGACAATATCCATATATGTTGCTGTCATAAGAATCATCATGATGCCCTCAGGTCCGTATTTTATTTTATCGACACCTCTATCTCTAAACATGTGGACATATTTATCGTTATCGGCTTCCGCTTGAGGACAAGTGAGGTCTAAGCTTGGGGGAGTTGATACGTCCATTTTGCATCATGCTTTTATATCGATATTTATTTCATTATGGGTTGTTATTACACTTTATGTCATGATACTTATGCCTATTCTCTCTTATTTTACAAGGTTTACATGAAGAGGGAGAATGCCGGCAGCTGGAATTCTGGGCTGGAAAAGGAGCAAATATTAGAGACCTATTCTGCACAGCTCCAAAAGTCCTCAAACTTCACGGAAGTTATGTTTGGAATTAATAAAAAATACTGGCGAAAGAATCCATCATAGGGGGCCCACACCCTGGCCACGAGGGTGGGGGGGGGGGGCGCCCCCCTGCCTTGTGGGCCCCCTGGCAGGCCTCCGGTGCCCATCTTCTGCTATATGAAGTCTTTTGTCCGAGAAAAAATCATAAGCAAGCTTTCGGGAAAAAGCTCCGCCGCCACGAGGCGGAACCTTGGCGGAACCAATCTAGGGCTCCGGCAGAGCTGTTCTGCCGGGGAAACTTCCCTCCGGGAGGGGGAAATCATTGCCATCGTCATCACAATGATCCTCTCATCAAGAGGGGGTCAATCTCCATCAACATATTCACCAGCACCATCCCCTCTCAAACCCGACTTCATCTCTTGTATCCAATCTTTGTCCCAAAGCCTCAGATTGGTACCTGTCGGTTGCTAGTAGTGTTTATTACTCCTTGTAGTTGATGCTAGTTGGTTTATTTGGTGGAAGATCATATGTTCAGATCCTTTATGCATATTAATACCCCTCTGATTATGAACATGAATATGATTTGTGAGTAGTTACGTTTGTTCCTGAGGACATGGGAGAAGTCTTGCTATAAGTAGTCATGGGAATTTGGTATTTGTTCGATATTTTGATGAGATGTATGTTGTCTTTCCTCTAGTGGTGTTATGTGAACGTCGACTACATGGCACTTCACCATTGTTTGGGCCTAGAGGAAGGCATTGGGAAGTAATAAGTAGATGATGGGTTGCTAGAGTGACAGAAGCTTAAACCCTAGTTTATGAGTTGCTTCGTAAGGGGCTGATTTGGATCCATATGTTTCATGTTATGGTTAGGTTTACCTTAATACTTCTTTTGTAGTTGCGGATGCTTGCAATAGGGGTTAATCATAAGTGAGATGTTTGTCCAAGAAAGGACAGCACCCAAGCACCGGTCCACCCACATACCAAATTATCAAAGTAACGAACGCGAATCATATGAGCGTGATGAAAACTAGCTTGACGATAATTCCCATGTGTCCTCGGGAGTGCTTTTATCTATATAAGAGTTTGTCCAGGCTTGTCCTTTGCTACAAAAAGGATTGGGACACCTTGCTTCACCTTGTTTACTTTCATTACTTGTTACCCATTACAAATTACCTTATAACAAAACTATTTGTTACCAATAATTTCAGTGCTTGCACAGAATACCTTGCTGAAAACCGCTTATCATTTCCTTCCGCTCCTTGTTGGGTTCGACACTCTTACTTATCGAAAGGACTATGATAGATCCCCTATACTTGTGGGTCATCAGATGACTGACCATATAGAACGCGCGAACTTGCACTGAAAGAAGAGATGTTTAATTGTCTCGCCATGAGTACAAAAGCTACACTTTTTACTTCCTTGCCAGTTGCGTTGAGCAAGGTTGTCTTTTGTTAGCACAACTCCTCTCCAAAGATACCACATGAAAATCTTATTTTTTTAGTGGCATCTTTGAATTCCATATTAGTTTATTATTATCCAATGGAACCTCTGAGTGCGAGAGTGCACGGTACATAGAGTCAACTGTGTAGGATCCAGACGTAGTGAGATTCTAGCGAAACACATCCCTCCCTTGTGTCAAGTTAGCCGAAAACAAACGGGATAGAAGATGTTGCCATGACGCAAGGCGGAGGCCAATCAAATCCCTCCTAAATGATACATTCGGCGGGGAGGAGCTGAGCATGTACGCAAGAGTATCATTCTTGTCGCGTACAATTCGGTACAAGATTGGATACTGTTCCTGAAGAGTGGTGTTTCCTAGCCACCTGTCCTCCGAGAAACGTATCTTAGAGTCGTCCTTTATCACGAATGATCCAAAGCAGAATAGATGTTTCTTTACCGCCATCAGACCAGACCAAAAATGTGAGTCACCAGGTTTCCAATATGCCTGTGACAATGCTTTTTGGCCTAGATACTTATTGCACAACAGGGTTTGCCAAACACCATCCTCGGTAAGTAGCTTGAACAGCCATTTACTGATCAAGTTATCATTCTTAACCTGGAGGTCCTCAACATCTAAACCTCCCTGGTCTTTTGGTCGACAAACTACACTCCATTTGGTTAGCCTATACTTTTTATTTTCACTGTCTCCTTGCCAAAAGAATCTGGATCTCAAGTAATCGAGTCTTTGCAGAACCCCTTTGGGAATTTGGAAAAATGAGAGCATGTAGAGAACCATGTTTGTGAGAACAGAATTGATCAAAACTAGTCGCCCTCCAACAGAGAGCAACTTGCCTTTCCAACTGCCCAACCGTTTCTCCAATCGCTCTTCAACATGTTTCCACTCTGCATTGACGCCGATAATGAATCGAAATTCCCAAATATTTAATTGGGAATTGGCCTTGTGCGCAACCGAACAAGTCAGCATATTGTGCAGCCGCCTCCTTGGCTTCTCCAAAATAGAACAATTCACTTTTATGGAAGTTAATTTTCGGACCTGACATTTGCTCAAAAGCTGAAAGCAATAGTTTCATATTTTTAGCCTTATCTAGGTCATGTTCCATAAAAAGAATTGTATCATTGGCATATTGCAAGATAGAGAATCCGCCATCCACAAGATGTGGCAGTACTCCTGCAATTTGACCGTCCTGTTTGGCGCATTTGATCAAAGTAGCCAACATGTCTGCAACAATGTTAAATAACATTGGAGACACTAGGTCACCTTGTGGTAATCCCTTTTTCGTTTGGAAGTAATGACCTAGATCATCATTGACTTTTATAGCCACACTACCTCCATTAATGGAATTTTGGACCCACTCGCGCCATTTATCTGAGAAACCTTTCATTCTTAGGGTCTGTTGGAGAAATGACCATTTGACTTTGTCGTATGCCTTTTCAAAGTCAATTTTTAGTACTACTCCACTTATGTTCTTTCGGTGCATCTCGTGGACGGTCTCGTGAAGGATTACTACTCCATCGAGTATATTTCGTCCTTGCATGAAAGCCATTTGGGAGGGCTGAACAACATGATCGGCAACCGCGTTGAGCCTATTAGTCGCAACTTTGGTGAAGATTTTGAAGCCGACATTAAGGAGACAGATTGGTCTGAACTGTTGAATCTGTTCAACCTCCTTAGTCTTTGGCAACAAAACAATCTCGCAAAAATTAATCCTAGTTAGGTCTAGTTGGTCGGCATGAAAAAAATTGAACAAGTCCATTAGGTCAGTCTTGATTACATCCCAGAAGTTCTGATAGAACTCTGTGGGGAAACCATCAGGGCCTGGAGCTTTGTTACGTTCCATTTGGAACACCACAGCTCACACCTCCTCTTCATAGAAAGGTGCCGTCAGGATATCATTCTCTTCTTCTGTGACTTATGGAATGTCATCTGTTCGGGTCTCATCTAGAGTGAAGTTCCCTTCCTCTAGAGCCCCAAACAGACACTCGTAGTATTTGGTTATATAACGCTTGAGCTCTGCCTGACCCTCGATCCGTCCCTCATCCTGTTGGAGGCTAAAAATACACTTCTTCCTATGCCACCCATTGGCGACCATTTGGAAATATCGTGTATTGTTGTCTCCCTCCAAAATGAATTGGGCACCTGATCTTTGATACCACTTGATTTCCTCTTCTCGCAATAGACGTGCAATCTGATCATTGGATTGATTTTTCATATCAATCTCCTGTTGAGACAAAATGCGAGTCTCTGCTATTTTATCGAGGTCATCTATAATAGTGGAAAGGCATTGCTATTCTTTTTTATATATACCAGTTGTGTGTTTGGCCCATCCAGTTAGGAACCGCCTCATGGCTCGAATTTTGAAGTTCTATCTTTGAATCGGTGTGCGACCAACGGCAGGCCTCTCCCATAAATTCTTAACTATATCCGCAAAACCATCCCGATGTAACCATCCCAATTCAAATTCGAATGGATGGCGAACAGTGGGAGAGCTAGTAGAGTTAGAATCAAGAATGATGGGTGCATGGTCCGAAAGTGACTTAATACGCTCTAGGGCACACTATTACCATAGGGAATTTTAATTCCCATTCGGTATCCATGAGTACCTGATCGAGTTTCTCGTATGTCGGCACCGGACGGTTGTTGGCCCAAGTGAACTGTCGCCCCGACATACTAGCTTCTCGAAGATTCAAACTGTCAATTATAGTGTTGAATAAGAAAGGCCAGTGTGTGTCAAAACGATCATTATTTTTCTCTTCCTGGTATCTAAGGATATTGAAGTCGCCTCCAATAAGCATGGGGGTTATCCTTAGCCAGGTTTACGAATTCCCGAAGGAAAGCGGATTTATTCTCATCTTGGGCAGCCCCATAGACTATGACTAGGCTCCATGTATAATTGTCAGCTCTGTTTCGTAGGTGGAATTTAATGTGAAATTCACCAACCGAAAAAGCTAACAAGTCCATGGGCCTTCTTTGGTTTATAGGGTAGGAAAATCACAACAATAGGAAAGTCATAGGAAATAAGATGACATGTATCTCAAATCTTATGAATAGGAATAGAAAAGGAGATGCCCTTTGATTCGTGCCATAGGATTTTTTTTCCATTGAGTCTAGGCTAATGTTTATTTTTCTATGAAATGCGGACTGTTGAATATATATTTTGTATTGCACGTGTATTGGAGTTGTGTCCCACTTCCTAGTCTTGTATAGTTGAGGTAGAGGCCTTCCCTTGTATTATATATGCGTGCACCAGCACCCCGATCAATACATCGTATTGCAAAATATCTGTGTACATGGTATCATCTTTTTCGGTCTAACCCTAGGGTAGCCGCCGCCGCCGCGCCTCCACGCACCGGTGCCGCCGCAGCCGCCGCACCCCACCCCCGCTTTCGCCCGCGCGTCCTGTGCTGCTGCCGCTCGCGCGTTCCACATCGCTGCGCCGCTGCTTCTTCATGCACGCGTCCCACGCTGCTGCGCTGCTACGTCTTGTCCCGCTGCTGCCGCCGCATCTTCGCGTCTCTCCGTCCCACGCGCGCCTCAGCCAGCCGCTGCTTCTTCCCCTTCGTGCGCTGCTATCTTCAGTCGTCGCATCCGTCCCTCGCTACAGCCGCACCTACTGCTGCTGCCACCTCCCTCTGCCAACCCTAACCCTAGCCGCTACCCCGCACGCCGCCACCATGTCGTGGCCATCCTACCCCAGCTCCTCCACCACCTACTCGTCCAACCCGTTGGCTGGTCCCAGCCCTCCGCCGCCGCCATCCGTGACCTCAATATTGAGGCCCGGGTCCCCATCCGTCTCGACAGCTCCAGTACGTCGTACTACACGTGGAAGACCTACTTCAACCTCGTCTTCCGCGAGTACTATCTCATCGAGCATATCGACGGTTCCGTGGACAGCGCTTACATGCGCGGCGACCCGGAGTGGTCCACCATCGAGGCCACGATCATTCGTTGGTTCTACTATACGGTCTCGAAGGACATCTTCCACACGGTCGTCGCCGAGGACGATGACGCCTGCACCGTGTGGGCCAAGATCAACGCGCTCTTCACCGATAACAAACTCCAACGCCTTGTTTTCTTGCAGTAGGAGTTCTTCGGCTGTCACCAGGACAACTCCACCATCGGCGAGTACTGCATGAGGCTTGCTCGCCGACGAGCTTCGCGACATCGGCTCTAAGGTCTCTGACGACCTCATGCTGAGCACCCTCACCACCGGGCTTAATGAGGACTTCGGCAATGCGGCGTCCAACCTCACCCTGCTGCTGCAACTCACTTTTCAGCGCGTCGTCGCGTACCTCAAACTTGAGGAACGCCGGATGACGAAGCTGAAGCAGCGGGTCCAACACATCACTCTCTCCACCGGTACCACCCGCGGTGGCCCTGCTCCTCCGGCCGCTCCCCGCCCGTCTGCGTTGCCAGCACCCACCGGCTACTACCCACTACCGCCCACACCTCCAGCGCCTCCCCAGCAGCCACCAGGTGGCGGGGGCCGGCACAACCGGTGAGGTGGCGGGGGCCGCCGCCAGCAGCAGCAGCAGGCGCAGGGCACCAGGGGCGCCCCACTTCCAGCAGCCGCCTCCATCGTGGGCCGCCGGGCAGAACCCATGGACAAGCTCGTCCACGCCTATCACATGCCCGTTCCGCGGGCTCCTGCACCGGGTCTCCTTGGCCCCCGTCCACCGGGTCACCAGGCATTCGTCGGCACCCCCTACCAGCCCTGCGGTGCCCCGCTCGCGCCGCCACCCCTCGGTGGCTATGGCGTGCCCGCCCAGGCGCCGCCCTATGGAGGCCAGCTGCCACCGCCGACACCTGCACCGTGGGACCCAGCCCTCCTGGCCACCCTACACTCGGCGCCGTCGCCGAGCAACTATGGCGGTGGAGGCGACTAGTACATGGACTCGGGTGCTACTGCACACATGACAGCTCATCCCAGTAACCTTTCCTCCTCCACTCCCGTTCGCACTCCTACTCACATCACCGTTGGTAACGGTTCCTCTTTACCCATCACCCATGTCGGTAGCACTAGTTTTCCTTCTAATTCCACACCTATCACTATGTCTAACGTTCTTGTTTCACCTGACTTAGTCACTAGCTTAGTCTCTGTTCATCATCTTACTCGTGAGAATCCTCTTACTGTTGAATTTGATGGTGTTGATTTTTTTATGAAGGACGCCCGTACCCGGATGGTGCTTCACCGATGTGATAGCCCTGACGAGCTTTATCCCGTGCACGCCGGCGCCTCCACTTCCACACCCGTCACTCTCTCTGCCGGCGTCGACCTTTGGCATGCTCGCTTGGGCCACCCCAACCCCGTCATTTTACGTCAGATTCTTAGGAGTTTTTCATTCTCATGTAATAAGCTCGACGAGCATACTTGTGAGGCTTGTCGTTTGGGCAAGCACGTGCGTCTTCCCTTTAGTGCGTCTGCTTCAGTTTCCACTTTTCCGTTTCAGTTGATTCATACTGATGTTTGGACGTCTCCTGTTGCGAGTAACACGGGCTATCTATACTATTTGGTGATTTTAGATGATTACTCTCATTATGTGTGGACTTTTCCTCTTCGTCGCAAATCCGATGCTTTAGCCACACTCACCACCTTTTATTCCTGCGTCACCACTCAGTTCGGTCGCCCCATACTTGCACTCCAAACTGATAACGAAAAAGAGTTTGACAACGTCGCTCTTCGCTCTCCCTTCTCGCCTCTCATGGCACCATCTTCCGTCTGACTTGCCCCTACACTTCACAGTAGAACGGCCGCGCCGAGCGCATTCTCCGCACTCTTAATGACTGCGTTCGCACATTGCTCTTTCACGCTAACGTGCCCGCTCGGTTTTGGCCCGATGCCCTCGCCACCGCCTCTCTCTTAATCAACATTCGTCCGTGTCGTCCCCGGTGGAACTACGCCCCTCACCACCTTCTTTTCGATACACCACCGTCCTATGATGGTCTTCGCATATTTGGGTGTCTCTGTTATCCTAGCACCGCGTCCACCACGCCACACAAGCTTGCACCCCGATCCGTCCCATGCATCTTCCTTGGCTACCCTCCCAACACCAAAGGTTATCGGTGCTATGATCCTGTCACTCATCGTGTGTACACCTCGAGGCACGTGTACTTCATCGAGACGGTGTTTCCTTTTTTTCAGGTTCCTCCGGCCGCGGCTCCTTCAGCTCCGGCCCCCGCGCCCCTACCTGGTGCGATGTGCGGCGGCACCCCCGGCGGCGCCCTCGGCCCGGCGCCTTCTGCCGCCCTCTCCCGGGCTCTCAACTCCCTCACCCGAGGTTTTGTTCGGCCGGGCCCCCGGGTCCCCGGCTCCCTCGCCCGAGGTCGAACCCGCGGGCACCCCACCCGCCACCCCGGCCGGCACCTCTACTCCTGTGACGGGCTCGACTTCGACCTCACCCGTCGCCTCCTCCGCGGCTGGCTCGGCTTGCACCGTCGTGGCCCCTTTCGCCGCCTCCCCCGCCGTCGCAGGCACCCCCGTTGTGGTCGCGGCCCCTGCCGCCGCGGGTGCCCCTGTTGTGGCCGTGGCCCCCGCTGCCACGGCACCTGCCGCCCTCGCCGGCCCGGTCACTCATGCCCGTGCAGGAGTGCATCGGCCAAGCACGCGCTACTCCTCCGACGAGTATGCGTGCACTGCCTCGACATCGACACCATCACCCATCCCCACCTCCGCTCATGCCGTCCTTTGGGATCCCCATTGGCTGGCTGCGATGCAGGAGGAATTCGACGCCCTGCAGCGCAACCACCTTGTGCCAACATCATCTCTGGCAAGTGGGTGTTTCGCCACAAGACTCGCCCGGACGGTTCTCTCGAGTGCTACAAGGCTCGATGGGTGGTTCGTGGCTTTCGGCAACGCGCGGGCGTGGACTTCACCGACACCTTCGCCCCGGTTGTGAAATCGGGCACGATCCGCGCCGTCCCTGTAGCACTCGAGAGACTCACCCGGACGGTTCTCTCGAGTGCTACAAGGCTCGATGGGTGGTTCGTGGCTTTCGGCAACGCGCGGGCGTGGACTTCACCGACACCTTCGCCCCGGTTGTGAAATCGGGCACGATCCGCGCCGTCCTTCAGTTGGCCGTCTCGCGCGCCTGGCCTGTGCATCAGTTGGACGTTTCCAACGCCTTCTTGCACGGTCATCTCGCTGAGCAGGTGTTCTGTGAGAAGCCTGCTGGTTTTGTCGATGCCGAGCACCCCGACTTCGTGTGCTTGCTCTCCCGCTCTCTTTACGGGTTGAAGCAGGCGCCTCGGGCTTGGTACCAGCGTATCGCAGCCTTCCTGCAGTCTCTGGGCTTTCGCTCCACTCGCTCCGATGCCTCACTCTTTGTGTATCATCAGGGAGCTGACACTACATATCTGTTGCTCTACGTCGACGACATCATCCTCACGGCGTCCGCCCGTGATCTCCTTCAGCAGCTGACTGCTCGTCTTCGTGATGAGTTCGCCTTCAAGGACTTGGGGCCCCTGCACTACTTTCTCGGCATCGAGGGATCCGTCGGGCTGACGATTTCTTTCTGCATCAGTAGAAGTACGCCCATGAGCTCCTTGAGCGTGCCGGTATGCTTAATTGCAAGCCGGCGCCCACCCCCGTCGATATGAAGGCGAAGGTCTCTGCTCTGGAGGGGTCTCTTGTGTCCGATGGCGCGTTTTATCGCTCCATCGTCGGTGCTTTACAGTACTTGACGCTGACTCGCCCCGACCTGCAGTACGCTGTTCAGCAGGTGTGCCTCCATATGCATGCCCCGCGTGACTCTTGCTGGACTTTGGTGAAGCATATTCTCCGTTACATACGCGGCACCATGTCCTTGGGACTCACCCTGACGGCCTCTGCCTCCACCGACCTCGTGGCCTACTCGGATGCTGACTGGGCTGGCTGCCCCGACATGCGACGCTCTACATCAGGCTACTGCGTCTACCTTGGGCCCTCGTTGATCTCTTGGTCATCGAAGCGGCAGCCCACGGTCTCCCGCTCCAGCGCCGAGGCAGAGTATCAAGTCGTGGCTAATGATGTGGGCGAGTGCTCTTGGATACGTCAGCTGCTCTAGGAGTTGCTCTGTGATGTTCACAAGGCCACTCTTGTCTACTACGACAACGTCAGCACGGTCTACCTCTCCGCCAACCCGGTGCACCATCGACGGACGAAGCATATTAAGCGCGATATTCACTTCGTGCGCGAGCAGGTTGCCCTTGGTCGGGTTCGGGTTCTCCACGTGCCGACGACGCAACAGTTTGCTGATGTGATGACTAAGGGATTGCCTACTCCCGTCTTCGACGAGTTTCGGTCCAGTCTCTGTGTCTCCAGCGATGCTTCGACTGCGGGGGTTGAATATATATTTTGTATTGCACGTGTAATGAAGTTGTGGCCCACCTTCTAGTCTTGTATAGTTGAGGTAGAGGCCTTCCCTTGTATTATACATGCGGGCACCAGCACCCCGATCAATACATCGTATTGCAAAATATCTGTCTACACGGAGGATAGGAAGAATTACTCCATAGAAATAGGATCTCATTCCTACAAACCAAATGGCTCTAAAGATTTTTTTTTATATAGAAATCCTATCCTATTGAAATCCTAGAGAATTCCTCCAAAGCAAAGGAGGGTATGTTTGCCAAAATCGTCTGCTAAGTCGTACTACTCGCCTTTTGAACTAGCCAAAACAGCCCAAGTGGACAACATGCATCTTTGTGTTTCTACAGCATTTCAACGGTTTGCCCCAGCGGCCAACACCCTTTGGTTCCAGCGAAATGATTGGATTCTCGGCGTGGACAATTGCACCATCCAAGCAAGCAACCGTGTCGACGGGATTACGTCCATAATTTTATGTAATTCAAGCTAGGTGCGTGTATTAGTTAGCCTGTCAATTCCCAGCGCTTTTGTTTTCTCTTCTTCCTGCCGTGACCTCGTCAAGGTTCCGGCCAAGATGCACGAGGCGGCAGACAGACCAGAGACCTTGTCAGTCGAGCAGAGCGTTCGCACATTCGCACGAGCGAGGAAGACGGCAGCACAAACCGAACTCTATATAAGCATATGTTTCCCCACTCGATAATCCACTGCAACTAGCTGATAGTAAGCCATAAGCATCTCACTCTCTCCTTGCTTGATTCTTCTGCACCGTGCAGCAATCGCTCTCATCATCAGTCGGCCTACAGGCATGGCGTCCTCCATCGTCCCTTCTTGGGTTGCACTTGCGCTGCTCCTCTTGGTTGCTCTCGCTACCACCGCCAATGGCAACGAGCTCTCCCCGGGTTACTACGAGAAGACGTGCCCCAACGTGCAGCACGTGGTGCGCTCAGTGATGGCGAGCAGCGTCGCCGCCCAGCCGAGGATGGCGCCCGCCGTCCTCCGCCTCTTCTTTCACGACTGCTTCATCAACGTATATCACCTCTATTCTCTATACAACTTCTGCATATATTCTTTACCTACTAATGCTATGGTTTCACTTTCATTTGCTAATGCTATGGTTTACAAATATGGCGTGACAGGGATGTGATGCTTCGGTTCTCCTGGACGCAACTCCCTTCTCCCCCAGCGAGAAGGATGTGGAGCCGAACGTCTCCCTCACCGGCTACGCCGTCATCGACGACATCAAGTCCGCACTGGAGCACGACTGCCCGGCCACCGTCTCCTGCGCCGACGTCATCGCCCTCGCGTCCCGCGACGCTGTCGCCCTGCTCGGAGGTCCCACCTGGAGCGTGCCCCTCGGCCGCAAGGACTCGCGCTTCGCCGCCGACCCGGTATCCACCAAGAACGGCCTCCCCAGCCCGCACGACGACCTCGGCGAGCTCATCAGAATGTTTTCAAAGCTCAACCTTGACGCTCGTGACATGACCGCGCTCTCCGGTGCCCACACCGTCGGGATGGCCAGCTGCGATACCTACAGGGACCGCGTCTACGGCACCGACCGCAATGAGGAGATCGACCCATACTTCGCACAGACCACGCAGCAGACGTGCCAAGGTCCTTCTGGTAAGGCGCCGTTTGACGTGCAGACGCCGATGAGGTTCGACAACGCTTACTACAAGAACCTTATCGCGCGGCGCGGTCTCCTTTCCTCAGACCAGACTCTCTACGGCGGTGGAGGCCTGCAAGACAATCTCGTGGAGATGTACAGCACGGACGGTGAGGCATTCGCGAGGGACTTCGCCAAGGCCATGGTGAAGATGGGAAACGTGCCTCCGCCCCATGGAATGCCCGTAGAGGTGAGGCTCAAGTGCTCCAAGGCAAACAACTATTGATTGCTTGATCCCAAGTGCATCATGCAACCCGGCCTGATCATATTGGATTCAGTTAAATGTACAAATTGTAACAGTACTAGTACGTGTTCAATTTTTAATTCTTTTGCCCATACAATGTCCTCTCAACAGAATGTTCGACACAAATATTCCAATACATGTGTGTGCGCGCGTAATAAATGGTGTTTGTAAAGTTTGTTTTAACGGGAAATATATAATGATCTCATGTTCGATTGTTATATAATGAGCTTGCATTTTATTGTTATATTCAGAGAAAAGTATATTTTTCGTCCCTCAACTCTTCGCTGAGTTTAGTTTTCGTCCCCCAACTTTAAAACCGGACAAAGTGCACCCCGAGCTCTCGAAACCGGTCATTTTTCGTCCCTGCGACTGAGTTTCACTATGTATGAACAGTACATCCGATGAACAGTAAATTCGAATAATAGCAAAAGATATCGAAAAACTCTGAAATTTTATGCCATAGGTACGCCATGTGCGTGCAAATTTTATCACGTTTGGAAGTTCGAGGAGCTCGCAGCAAAAAAAAGCAAAAGTAATCTACTCTGAAGTGAACAGTAAATTCAAAAAAATTAGAAAACAAGTCAATTTTTTTTGAAATTTTTTGGTATCGAAGATGCTCGGATGGCAAGGTGCGTGCAAATTTTCGTGGTAAAATAAGATCCGAGGGTTTGGAAACCACCCGAAGCCGCACGCACACGTACGCTATTTTCGTTTTTATTGCCACGACCTTCTCGGATGTTATTCGATACCAAAAAATTTCAGAATTTTTTGATTTTGTTTTGCTATTTTTTTAAATTTACTGTTCACTTTAGAGTAGATTTACTTTTTTTTGCTGCGAGCTCCTCGAACTTCCAAACATGACGAAAATTTGCACGCACGTGGCGCACCTGAGTATCTTCGATGTCATAAAATTTCAGATTTTTTTGATTTTTTCTATTTTTTGGATTTACTGTTCATCTGATGTACTATTCACACGTGGTCAGAACTGGGTTGGCTCAGTCGCAGGGACGAAAAATGACCGGCTTCGAGAGTTCGGGGTGCACTCTGTCCGGTTTTAGAGTTGAGGGACGAAAATTAAACTCAACGAAGAGTTGAGGAACGAAAATTATACTTTTCTCTTATATTTATGCACTTGGAAATATCACAATCATGTTTGGCATCATATGAACAAGAGAGAAAAAGAGATGACACATAGCTATTACTTACAAACCCCAAAGGAGTCTACACACATCACCATGAGAGGATTACAAAGATACAATTGTTGGTGATGCTGATGGAGGTGGTGTAGATGTCTCCGTCGTCATTCAGGCGCCGCCGGAGGACAGGGGGAGAGGCCCCTCCTTCTTTTTCTTCCTTGGCCTTATCCCCGGCATGGATAGTTGTTTCCCCTGTATTTTTCATGGCTACGGTGGAGAGCACCTTCCCCGAGATTGGATCTCAGTTTCGACAACAGTTTTCTGCCTCCCGTCGTTGTTTTATCTCCCTATGGATATTACTCCATAAAATAGGACGGTGGATATTTCTTCACCAACCTTCGCCAACGATGGTGCCGCAGCTGGACTAGGGCCAGAAGCACTTCGCCCCACCCCCACTAGCGCATATCTGAGGAAGCGGTAATGGATCCCAAGCGACGGGGTGGGGAATGAATCTGAAGAGGTCGGGCGAGCCCAAAAGGGCCACACGGCTGATCGGACACATGGTGCGTTTGGGCGTGCGGAGGAGGGGAGGGAGATCGCCGGTGTGGGAGTGGTAGCCGGCAGAAGCGCTCACGCGCGCGCACACACACACCAAAAGTGAAGAGAAGTTGGTCGTGGGCCATGCATTCTTTTCTTCATCATAATACAATAGTCAACCAGAGCTTTTAAAGATCATTCTTATTAGCAGGGCCATCAACGATGACATACACATCAACATGGTTAATTAAGTGCACGAATCTGCTCCTAGTCATTGCACTCAACGCTAATGTTGAGAGTCATGCATGCATACGAAAGAATGAACTAGAAATAAAATGGAATGTGAAGAAGTCAAACAAAATACTCCCTTCGTTTCGTTTTTGTTGTCCCCGTTTGTATACCTGATTTGTACTACGGTAGTTTCTGACACAGCTGGGCCACGATCTGATACGTCGGATCGTAGGCTGTCATGGACGTGGGACGAGCCCACGTCTCTCCACGCGGCTGCGTTTATATAAGTGCGTTGTATCTCCTAACCCTAACCGCCACGAACAGATCATATCTGTCGCACGTCCACCGCCGGTGACTCCATCCCGTCCGCCGCGTACACGGTCGACGGGAGAGCAGATGGGAGAGGGGCGAATATGTTTTTGACAAAGCGACTGCTCGTTGTTCGTCTACTTCTTCTACGTCAGCTTCGTCCTCATCATCATCATGTCCACCGACGCCGAACATGCCGCCGCTGAGAAAGTTGAAGCCGACAAGAAGGCCCCCAAGGATGCCGCTGCTGCTGTGACCGCCGCCGCGGCTTCTGCCTGGCCTACTGGAGGGTATAACTCGTTTATCCCGCACCTACTGTTTTCTGTATTAGCCATGCTAGCGTTATACGTAGATCTTTCTGTAATTAGTATAGTATGTGCTTGCTTGACTGAATATCAGTATGCGTTTATTTGTGTCAATGTCATGCTAGTGATTTACTCGTGGATTAAGTTAATCGAAAGATTGCTTATTTACTCAGCAGGAAAGGTGTGCATACAACCAGAAAGCGGTGTTTAGAGCGTGTTTTCTCAGACCGTGCAAAAGTCGACTGCTCATCTTTTGAACTAGGCAAACAGCCTAAGTGGACAACATACATGTTTGCGATTCAACGCTTTGTGCCAGCCCGTTCTCTAACACCCTTTGTGTTTGCAATTCAACCGATCAATTAAGATTCTCGGCCTGGAGAATTGCACCAACCAAGCAAGCAACCATGTCGACACATCCTTAATTTTGTGCAATTCAAGCTAGGTTTGTGCATTAGTTAGCCTGTCAATTCCCTGCGCTTTTGTTTTCTCTTCTTCGATCCGGTCCTGACCTCGTCAGCCTTCCGGCCAAGAAGCACGAGGCTGCAGCTTGCCAGTGGAGCTACAATATTGCAGGGCGTCGCCGTGCGCACCCGCCTAAAAGCATGCAGCTTTACACGCGCAGGGAGAAGGCAGCACTAATCGAACTCTATATAAGTACGTGCTTCCATTCATACTAGATGATATCCCGCGTGTTGCTGCGAAAATGATGGCCGAAAAATTGAATATATTAGACAAAGAAAAATAAATAATTTGAAACGCCTGTTAAGCATGTTGTCTCCCTGCTGAAGTAAAACCATTCATGCACAACTCGCTTGAAAAATAAAAATGTATTATGTGTCTAGCAGGTTAGAATTGCCCATCATTGAGAGGAATTTTGACCCCCAAAAAAGTAACCTGCGAACACATGATATTTTGATTATTTAGAGATACATCCAGCATACATCAGTAATCACAAATAAATGATTTGTTGAACGGCAAATAAGATTATGGAAGCCATACCATGAAAGGAGATTTGTGCAAGCTAATTTCACACGATAGCAGATTACGTGTTGAACGACAGAGGAGGTGTGCGGAAGCCATACCATGCATCAAAGGAGATTTGTATCACCATAACGTGGCTAGCAGGTTAGAATTGCCCATCATTAAGAAGAAATTAATAACAAAAGTAACCTGCAAACACTATTTTACTTATGTAGAGATACATGCAGAATACATTAGTAATCACAATAGATAATGTGATGAACGACAAAGAAGATTATGGGAGCCCTACCATCAAAGGATATTGCAAGCTATTTTCACATGTCTTCAGGAAAATCAGTGTAATCCTGGTAACAAAACTGAGGGACTGGAGTTACCTTAAGTTACACGATTGACAGAATATGCTAGAGAAAAATGGAATAGCCAGTAGCCACTAGCCAATCTGCAACTTGCGCTTCAGATTGTGCACAATTGATTAGATCAATTAGTCATCATGTGGTACTTTATGGCGTGGCCCTTCACGAGCTAGAACCTGCACAGGATGGCTAGCGCCATATTCATCCGCAGGTATAGCTAAGTGTTCCGCAGCACAGTCGCCCCCAATCCATCGGTCTGGCCAGAAGCTAGCAACGTTGACGGGCTTCATCAAAATAGTTTGAGCACGATCAGAGCCCCCGCGGCGGCAGCGACGACGGCCCCCATCGACGGCCCGCGGGACTCCCGGCGGTGCCGCAGCCGGCAGGGGCGGTACCTCTAGTCGTTGAGCCCCCCGAGTAGGAGTCGTAGCCGCTAATCCCGCGGGCGCACACCATGGTGTCGTCCGGGATCACCTTTCCCTCGATGGCGCCGATGACCTCGCTCACGAGGTGCCGGTTCCCCTATCTTAGCGAAGATGAAAATCATTTGTAGAAAGTAATGGGAAACCAGTCGTGGGGAAATTAATTGGAGAGACGATAGGATGACAGAAACGTTGGAAAATCAATCGATGGAGTTATTGGGAGGTGGGAAGACAAGGAAGTGGCTAGGGAGCCTCTCGCCACTTCCCCGCCTGGATAGTGGCCCTTTTGCCCCACGATCGAGCGAGCCTGCATGCTCTGAGCCATGTAATCGTTTCGCTGCGAACTTCATTTGGTCCGGTCCTAAACTGTCGTGAACTTTGTGCTGGTGCCGGCCTTGAGTCTCCGTGCTCGTCCGTATGTTTCGAGTCTATGTCTGATACGCTGCCTAGTTGTGGGCTTTATTAATTTAAAGCCGGACGCGTCTAGCGTCTTCGTTCTAAAAAAGAAGACAAGGAAGGAAGACCCATCGGGAGAGGTGTGGAGCACGGCAGAGGTCAACTCTTCGGCTGTAGATCTGAGCCACCGAGAAGTTGTGAGGGTCGGCCTTATGAGGGAGCCCGTGGTCAGCCTACGGTGGGTCCTTCTCTTGGTGGTAACTGAACGCTAATGTGATTGCTTTGCACAAAGTCGATCGCTGACCGTAGGAGGAATAAGGCTGATTGGCTGATTTTACAAACTGATTGATGATGTGGCACAAAGCTGATGTGGACAGTGTGCATGTTGAAAGAATAGGTAGAAGTGGGGAGCAATTTCTTAAGAATGTTAGATTCCACACACTCGTGTACTGCAACTTAGCTAATTCCTAAGCTAAGCATCTCACTCTCCCCTCCCTGCTTGATCCTTCTAATCAACACGCACCAGTCAATAGGCATGGCGTCCTCCAGGGGGCATTCTTGGGTTGCACTTGGGCTGCTCCTATCGTTCGTTGCTCTGGCTGCCACCGCCAATGGCGACGAGCTCTCCCCGGGTTACTACGAGAAGACGTGCCCCAACGTGCAGCGCGTCGTGCGGTCAGTGATGGCGAGCAGCGTCGCCGCGCAGCCGAGGATGGCACCCGCCGTCCTCCGCCTTTCTTCCACGACTGCTTCATCAACGTATATACGCATCTCTACTACTTCCACGTATATTCTTACCTACACTATGGTTCCATTTGCTAATGCTACGATCCATATATGGCGCGTGACAGGGATGCGATGTTTCTGTTCTCTTGGACGCAACTCCCTTTTCCCCCAGCGAGAAGGATGTAGAACCGAACGCCTCCCTCACCGGCTACACCGTCATCGACGACATCAAGTCTGCGCTCGAGCACGACTGCCCGGCAACCGTCTCCTGCGCTGATGTTATCGCACTGGCGTCCCACGACGCTGTCGCCCTAATCGGAGGTCCCACATGGAGCGTCCACCTCGGCCGCAAGGACTCGCGCTTCGCCGCCAACCCGGAATCCACCGAGAATGGCCTCCCCAGCCACAACCTCGCCGAGCTCGTCACCATGTTTTCAAAGCTCAACCTGACGCCCGTGACATGACCGCGCTCTCCGGTGCCCACACCGTCGGGATGGCCAACTGCATGCACTACGGCGACCGCGTCTACGGCACCGTACGCGATGAGGAGATTGACCCATCCTTCGCACAAACCATGCAGCAGACGTGCCAGGATCCTTCTGGTAAGGCGCCGTTTGACGTGCAGACTCCGATGAGGTTCGATAATGCTTACTATAAAAACCTTATCACGCGCCGCGGTCTCCTCACCTCCGACCAGACTCCCTACGGAGGTGGAGGTCTGCAGGACAATCTCGTGGAGATGTACAGTGCCGACGGTGAGGCGTTCGCTAGGGACTTCGCCAAGGCCATGGTGAAGATGGGGAACGTACCTCCACCCATGGGAATGCCCGTGGAGGTGAGGCTCAAGTGCTCCATGGCCAACTATTGACTGCCTTCATGCAACCCGGCCTAACCGTATGGGATTCAATTTTTAAATGTACAAATTGTAACAGTTCTCGTGTTCAATTTTTTGCCCATATAATATTATCTCAACGGAATGTTTGACACAAATGTTCGCATACGTGTGTGTAATAAATGGTTTTTCTCAAGTTTGTTTCAACACGAAATATATAATGAGCTCGCATTCGACTGTTATGTTCCCTACACTTGGGGATTATCAGCGATGCCTCTGAATGTCCAAATGGCTATTCTGTAAATTGCCAATAACATGGAACAAATCTAATGAACCATTCTTTTAGCTGGAGGATCACCGGCGTGCTACTTTTTTTTTCCGGAAGGTAACTGTGACCATACTTAGGGTGATTGCATATGGCACTCGTGCAAATATTGCAGATGGGTATCTTTGAATGGCCGAAGATACAACCATAAAATGCCAAAAAATGTTCACCAATGTTGTGGTTAGGGTTCACGGAGCTCAGTATTTCTGAGCACCAATGCCGATGACATAGGCTTTTAGCAATTAGTGAAGTAAGAGGATGACCCTTGGAAGCATTGATTGTATGCATTGCAAATAGAATAATTGCCCAGTGGCATGGCACGACCAATTCACCCGGCATTACCATGATCCAACTATTATCTTGTAAGCGGTCCTTTGAGGATTTATGGATTTGGCATTGCGTGAATCCCACAATGACATCAATGCCTTGCAGAGATCTCGTATGTTCTAAACATTCAAACCCCGCCATGTGAATCTCGCATCTTCTCTCTAAGGCTACTCAGGGGTACCCAACCCTAGCACCGCCACCCCCTTCTCCCTCCTCCCTGCCCTCCGCCGCCATCCGAGGTGCTCCCCGACTCAGGCGTGTGACACCTATGAAGGTGGCAGCGGGGATATAGCCGCTCCAGTCATGTGGAGGACCTCGGTCGTCGGGGCGACGTCCCCGTTGGTGTGCTCGGCATGGCCATGGCCATATCTGACATCAATGCCTTACTAGTGGGTGCTGGTTGGCCGTCTCCCATGGCTATGCGGGTAGCAGGGCGGCGCGGGAGTCTTCCGCGGGCTTTGTCAGTGCCCTGTCAAGAACATCCGTTTTAGATCACTAGATCTGCTCGCTCCCCTCTGTTTCTAGTGGTCGGCAGTCTTCCATGGATGGCCTTGGGCTCAGATGGGGTGGAGCTCATGGGTGTGAGTGAGAACCGAAGTTATTCCTTGGTCGGCATGGCAGTCACACTGATGTCGATGCCTTTAGCATTGATCCTCCATGGAGGCTTCAGTGAGGTTTCCCTTGCCTTCAAGCTTCCCTCTGCTTAGTGTTGAAAACCTTGGTCCCCTCTCTTGGGGGGCGGCGGCGCTGCGGTGTCGTGTTCCTTCTTGGAGACGTCGTCCCAGCCAGGATAGTAGTTGAGTTTGGTGAGCAATGATGGCTCTGGTGTCAACGATTGGCATCTTTGTTTCCTATTCTTCAGCACTCTCCGGATGTAGTAGCGAAGGGGCGCTGGTGGTGCCGCTGGTGGTCCACACCCTTGAGCCTGGCTGAGAGGGGGTCGAGGTTCCCTCTAAGGCAGTGGTGGTAATCTATTTGGTGTGAGCCTTGTGCTCCAACGAATTTTGCTCATGCCCAGCGTTGGTGATGTCTTCTATGTGGGTTGTATCTTGTTAACTTGTTCCTATGTCTAGCTACTTTCGATCTGCATTGTGGTTGAGCCAATGGCAGTGTTAGTGAGCTTGCTGGTATGAGTTTGCTCCTCTCCTTGGCAGCCCTGGTTTCCTGGTACATGTGGGGTCTAGGGTGATTGGCTTTGCCTGTCGATGGTGCGGCATTCTTTGAGCCAGGACGAGAGGGTTGTGGCCCTCTGCAACGGCAAAGACACATAGTTTCAAGCTATGTTGTTCTCTCGAGGTCGGACAAGGGAACAATGCATCCTTGGGGCTACATTCCCTCAAAACTTTAGCTTTCCCTCTTGTGTAGGTCCTAGTGTAGGGAGATATCCTCGGCGGTGCTAGTTTGTCCTTGCAGCTACCATTGCCTTTAAACAGTCATGTTTAGCCTTGTGTTCTGCTGCTTTTTTCTTGTTTTTTGTGACTTATTTGTATTCTTATGACATTTGTACTCCTGGCTGGTTGATGGTTTTCAAAGTAGTGCTCGGCTTGAGCCTTTTCTCTAAACAAAAGAGATATCATTTGTTTATTAGGATAGCATGTGGCACTACTCCAGGATACAAGTATAAGGTGAATGACCATGATTATGACCAAGGATACTATCTAACCAATGGTATCCATCCACCTAATCAATATTTATGAAGACAAATCCCCAAACATAAATATTTTTCAAAGATGTAAGAAGCAGCAAGGGGGCATTTGGAATGTTGCAAGCTAGATTTGCAATTGTCTAGTGTCCTGGTCATTCCTCGGACAGAGATACATTGGCAAAGATCATGACTTTTTGTATCGTCCTACATGACATGGTCATTGCAGATGACAGAGATAAACAGATGGCCAGAGAATATGACAATGTTAGCATACCTATCAAGCCTCATAGACACACAATACACATTCAAACATGCTTCGAGGTGTGACAGAAGAACGAAGACCGGGCCTCCCATGATTAGTTGCGTGAAGATCTTTGAGCATCAATGATAGCTGCATGGGCGATAGTGTGTTTACATGTCTTTAATTCGTTGTTGTTTATTTGGACAATTTGATTCATTGGAATGTTTGTTGCATTCTGATTATTTATGTATTTAGATAAGTGGTTTATAATAATATTGCTGAATTGTTTAATGTCGATGCCAAATTGAACTAGTAGACTAGATAGAAAAAACATGAATAAAATAATGGAGCCTGCTGTTTTGGTGACTCCGTTTATAACGCCGCCTACACAACCTTTTGAAATTTATGGTGTGCTCCAAATGCGTTTCGAGCCTGCGGATATGGCAACTACGTCCAGATGTAAAAATGTAATTTGACCTCTACTACGTTGCGACAGATGAAACACATATGTATTACATTTGGCATTTTGGATTATCATTTTTTGTGTTAAAACTATTCAAGTTTGTTATAATGCATAGGTGGCGTGCGTGGAAATGTGCAACCAACCTAACTAGTTACAATATATCAATAAGTACATTTAGCAATGCTATTCATCGCCCAGGGTGCAGCATAAATTATTTTGCATCTAAGGTTTCTTACATCATTTCATCAAGAATTTATATTTGGTATACAAACAGTTATGTTCGTATTGATTCATTGTGCAAAATTTGTCATAAGAAAACAAAAATAAAAGTCATAATACAATAAAGTTAGATTTTTATGTAAATTTCATGCTATAATTTTATGTTTGTATTCTTACATAACGTAAAATATTTTCTATGACTGATATATGTTTCTTGCATTCTCATTTGACTTCTGACATTAAAAAAAATTACGAGGCGTAAAAAATATGATGCAGTGATATAAAAATAGAGGGGTGAAGAATAACAATTCTTCAGGGTTTCCGTTAGCTGAAACTCGGCAAATATAGACTCAGGTTACGGCTCCGTTGTCTGCTTAACCGTGGGGCCCACCTGCCAGACTTTGTTGGGTTGTTTCTGTCGGCAACTTGGCGAACTTGAGATTCTTCCAAGTTTATTGTGTTTGCCGAGTCCTTTTTCGTTGGAACTAGCAGAAAATGTGAAGTTTGTCAGGTTTCTTATCACTGCCAAATCCAATTTTGAATCAAACTCAGCAGATGCAAACTTTGCTGAGTTGCCGATAAAACTAACTCAGCAGAAAATCAGATTCCAGTAGTGCTGTATGACAAACCTGACCCTGTACATTACTATATATAGTATTATCGCTAGAGCCATCAATGACGATAATTTGATTATCAAGTGCATGAATCTGCTCCAACCGATGCCGTCAACACGCTAAGTTGAGACTTGAGGGTCATGCATGCATATGAAACCATAAGTTAGACATAAAATGGAATTATGACAAAGTCAAACAGTGTTTTCAACAAATATGGTATGGACGTGTAGTTCTTTTTCTGTAGCTGAACTCAAATTCTGAATCAGCGCAAAGAAATACTCCGTACTACTCAAGACGATCAGTTTTGCAAATTCTTTGGTTCTCGGGCTTTCCAGTTCCAGCAAGGGTGTGTTTAAAACTTTAAATGATGTTTTTTTATCAAACCGTGCAAAAATCGACTACTAATTCGTCCAAGTGGACAACAAGGGTGTTTGCGATTCCATAGCATTTCAACGGTTTGTCCCAGCCCGTTTCCTAACACCGTACCCTTTCATTCCAGTGAGCGATTGGATCCGGCACCATCCAAGCAAGCAAAGCAACCATGTCGACGGGAGCATCATAATTTTGTGTAAATTCAAGTTAGGTAGGTGTATTAGTTAGCCTGTCAATTCCCTTGGCTTTTCTTTTCTCTTCTTCCGGTCCTCCTGACCTCTCCAAGATGCACGAGGAGGCAGACAGACCGGAGACCTTGTCACTCGAGCTAATTAACATTGCAGAGCGTTCGCACATGCATACGCGGGTAAATTAGAAGCATGGATGCAACCGTGCGCGCGCAGGAAGAAGGCGACACAAGTCGAAGTCTATATAAGCATATGCTTCCATTCATCTTCTCCACACTCTCTTCTTGCTTGCTTCTGCTGCGCTGTGCACCGATCGCTCTCAACACCAGCCAACCTATAGGCATGGCGTCCTACGGGAGCGCTTCTTGGGTTACGCTTGCGCTGCTCCTCTTCATCACTCTGGCTGCCACCGCCAATGGCGACGAGCTCTCCGCGAGTTACTATGAGAAGACGTGCCCCAACGTGCAGCACGTCGTGCGGTCAGTGATGGCGAGCAGCGTCGCCGCCCAGCCAAGGATGGCGCCCGCCGTCCTCCGCCTCTTCTTCCACGACTGCTTCATCAACGTATATAAGCATCTCTACTTCTGCTATGTATATTCTTACCTACACTATGGTTCCATTTGCTAATGCTACGATCCATATATGGGCATATGGCGTGACAGGGATGTGATGCTTCTGTTCTCCTGGACGCAACTCCCTTCTCCCCCAGCGAGAAGGATGTGAAGCCGAACGCCTCCCTCACCGGCTATACCGTCATCGACGACATCAAGTCCGCGCTCGAGCACGACTGCCCGGCAACCGTCTCCTGCGCTGATGTTATCGCCCTGGCGTCCCGCGACGCCGTCGCCCTGCTCGGAGGTCCCACCTGGAGTGTGCCCCTCAGCCGCAAAGACTCACGCTTCGCCGCCAACCCGGAGTCCACCAAGAAGGGCCTCCCGAGCCCGCACGACAACCTCGGCGAGCTCGTCGCCATGTTTTCAAGGCTCAACCTCGACGCGCGTGACATGACCGCGCTCTCCGGTGCCGACACCGTCGGGATGGCCGACTGCATGCACTACAGCGACCGCGTCTACGGCGCCGACCGCGATGAGGAGATCGACCCATACTTTGCACAGACCATGAAGCAGTCGTGCCAGGGTCCTTCTGGTAAGGCGCCGTTTGACATGCAGACTCCAATGAGGTTCGACAACGCTTAGAGCATCCACAATGTTGTGTTTTGTTGCCTCTAAGCCTTTAGAGGCAGGCGCTATACACTGTGGGCATGCGCCTCTAAGCCAAAATCCTTGGCATCGTCGTCAAGCTTGGAGGCTGCCTCTAGTTCTTGCTTTGGACTAAAATAATCAGCTAACCCCGCATGTCATGGATAGAAAGAGTGATGGCCATGCAAAGAGATGAGACACAACCGGTTGAAGAATCAAATATTTTACTCTATGTGGAAACATCTTAGAGGCTGAGAATATGTGCTACACACTACGCACTTTTGAGCCAAGTTTTACTACAGGACATGGGGCCCAGCTTAGAGGCAAGCCAGCCTCTAAGCACTGTGGATGCCCTTACTACCGCAACCTTATCGCGCGGCGCGGTCTCCTCACCTCCTACCAGACTCTCTACGGTGGTGGAGGTCCGCAGGACAATCTCGTGGAGATGTACAGCGCCGACGGTGAGGCGTTCGCGAGGGACTTTGCCAAGACCATGGTGAAGATGGGAAACGTGCCTCCGCCCATGGGAATGCCCGTGGAGGTGAGGCTCAAGTGCTCCACGGCCAACTATTGATTGCTTGATCCCAAGTGCATCATTCAACCGGGCATGTTTATATTGGATTCAATTATTAAATGTACAAATTGTAACAGTACTCGTGTTTAATTTTTTGCCCATATAATGTCGTCTCAACAGACTGTTTGACACAAATGTTTCCTTACATGTGTGTGTGTAATAAATGGTGTTTCACAACTTTGTTTCGATGGGGAATATATAATGAGCTAGCATTCAGTTGTTATATAATGAGCTCACATTTGATTGTTAAATTTCTGTACTTGGGGATTAGCAGCGACGCTTCGACATGTCCAAACGGCTATTTTATCGAATTGTCAATAACATGGAATCTAATGAACCGTTCTTCAAGCAACGGAAGGATGACGTCTGTCTGCTGGTTTTTTTTTCAGAAGGCGGTCGTGGCACTTCGGATGATTGCATATGGCACTCCTACAGATATGACACATGGATATCTTCGAAAGATACAACCATAAAGTGCACAAAAGTATTCATCGATGCTGCGGTTAGGCTGGTCATAGTGGGGAGTAGCATGACACTAGTCTAATTTACTACCTTCATAATGCAAAGTAACATAATAGTAGTATCATGGATGGCTTCATTTATTAACTTGTAGACTCATCTTGTCTCGGGAAACGCTATGTTACAGTAACATATTATGTTACCACCTCTCATTAACTACTTGCCACGTAAGCAAAATTTTCTTGAAATGCGCTATGTTACTACCTAAGTTACTCCCACTATGACTAGCCTTAGGGTTCATGGAGCTCAGTATTTGTGAGCACCCAATGCCGACGAAAGAGGCTTTTAGCAATTAATGGGTGAAGTAAGAGGTTTACCTTGGATGCTTGGGAGCATTGACTATGCATTGGAGCTGGAATAATTGCCTAGTAGCATGACACGGGCAATTCATCGTGTTTACATGATTTAACTATTATCTTGTAAGATGTTTCCTCCGAGGATTTGTGGATTTGCATTGCTACTTTGGCTTGCTTGAATCTCATAATGACATCAATGCTTGCAAATATCTCTTATATTTGTTAGGCAACATCTGGTACTACTCCAGGATACAACTACAAGGTGAATGGCTATGAATTTGGCCAAGGATACTATCTAGCCGATGACATCTATCCATCTTGGTCACATTTATGAAGAAAATTTCTGATGCCCAAACATTATCATTTTTGCAAAGATGTAAGAAGTAGCAGGGAAGGACATTGATAGGGCATTTGGAATGTTGCAAACTAGGTTTGCAATTGCCCGGTGTCCTGCTCATTTTTGGAACATAGATGCCTTGGCAAAGATCATGATTTTTTGTGTGATCCTATGACGCGTTTCTGATCCCCAAGCACGGCAAGCACGGGGGCCTAGAGCCCATGAACCGCGACAGGAGGTCACTGCCGAAGGTGCCGCCGAGCTTGTGTCATTGCCTGGTGACCTCCGCGGCGAACCCGTTGACGAGGCGCATGGATTCCCGAAGCTTCCTCTCGTCCCCATTGTTGAAGAACCGCTTCACGTGCCATGTGATCTGCAATGGCGCGGTCACAAGCCTCGCAGAGAGCATGGACGTCGTGTCAAACGCGTCCACGAACGCCAATACCGGCATGAACAGCTCGAGGCAGCCCAGGTTGAGGCCGGACGAGATCTTGCGGGCGCGTGCACGCCACAGCCAGCACGACAGCGAGCGCCACGGCGCACGCAGCGACCGCGAAGAAGGCGCCGGCCACGTGCGGCTACAGCGAGAACGCCCTATGCAGATGGATAAGAAGGTGATTAGCTGGTGACCTGTTCCTAGCGAGCCACCAACATGCGCGGCCTCGCATCGCTCGTGCCTGGCTCGCTGGAAGCCACCGATTTCCAGCGAGCCATGGCCAGAGGTGCTTTAAAAACCGTGCCATATAAGTCCAACAATACTTGTCGTTGGAGTAATTATGCATCTATGAGATGCCATTAGCAGAATTTAATTGCATCTAGATCACCTCAGAACATGAACAAAGAAGAGTTTAGAGTTTCTTTACATGTCACGGGAGTGGACATGATCGCCTGCTCGGTGCAGGCGTGATGCAGGGGTGATGTAGTCGAAGCAGAGGTTCTCCTCGACGTCCTGATTCCTTCAGGACGCCACGGGGATTGGCCGGGGACGGCGGCGGCTGGCTTAGGTCTTCCCGTCGCTGCAGCGCTCTCCCTGATCGGATGGGGTGAGAATATCGGGAGGAGAGAAAAACCGTACGTGAATTGTGTTCGCGTAGGTGGCCAGCTCTATCTCGTATCCTTTTATATGGCGCTGGCGATAGGGGACCCAAAACCTGAGTTGGTTTTTGGGCGCCCCCCATCAGGGCGCATTAGTTCTGATCGAGATTCACGTACGTTGGTACGTGGACCCCTTCACTTATCGTTATCCCTTCATTTTTTCTGTTAGACTAATAGATCTAATTTGGCTTGTTTAAGCCGTCAGATAAAAACCAACATTCTCCCCCTTGATCGTTAGGCTTAACTTCATTCGTCCATTCTACATAGGAATGATGTACCAAAGTGAGGTGTTGTTACAACAGCTTGAAACGCCATAGAACCTCAACACTTATAGCACACTCGCCTATTTCGAAATGGAAAACATTTTGCTAATTGGGGAGTGGTTTATTTTAATGGTCCTCTTATTCCAGAATCATCAGGCTTCCAGTAGTCCCATGCCGGCAACATACTCACGAAAAATACTGGGTGGTAAGCCTTTTGTTAGCGGATCCGCAAGCATATGCTTCGTCCTTATATGTTTAACATCAACTGTTTGATCCTGGATTCTATCTTTCACAACACGATACTTTATGTCAATGTGTTTGGCAACATTACTTGACTTGTTGTTACTCGTATAGAAAACTGCTGGTTCATTATCGCAGTACAATAAAATTGATTTAGATATGCTGTCAACCACTTTAAGTCCGGGAATAAAATTCTTTAGCCATACAGCCTACCCGGTGGCCTCATAACATGCCACAAATTCTGCTTGCATCGTAGATCCGGCAGTCAACGTTTGTTTGGAGCTTTTCCACGATATAGCTCCTCCCGCGAGTGTGAATATATAACCTGACGTGGATCTCATACTATCCACACACCCGGCAAAATCAGAGTCTGAATAACCAACAATTTCTAGGTTATCAGTTCTTTTATATGTAAGCATGAAATCCTTAGTTCCTTGCATATAACGCAAGACTTTCTTTGCGGCCTTCCAGTGGTCCGGTCCTGGATTTGATTGGTATCTGCCAAGCACCCCGGTTACAAAATATAAGTCTAGGCATGTACACACTTGAGCATACATGATGCTTCCAACAGTTGAAGCATAAGGAACCGACTTCATCTGATCAGTTTCACATTGGTTCCTCGGACATTGAAATGTCCCAAACTTATCGCCCTTAACTATAGAAGCAGGTGGGTGAGCACTTATGCATATTGAATTTTTTTCAGTACTCTCTCAAAGTATGCCTTTTGAGATAGTCCTAACGTTCCTCTAGACCTATCTCGATGAATCTCGATGCCGAGGACATACGAGGCTTCACCAAGATCTTTCATATCGAAACTGGATGACAGAAAATTCTTGGTCTCATGCAGCATATCCTTATCGCTACATGCCAATAATATGTCATCAACGTATAGGACTAAAAATGTGAACCTACTGCCTTTAAACTTAACGTATATGCAGTTGTCCACAACATTTTTGGTGAAACCAAAAGTTTTGATAATATTATCAAACTTGAGGTACCACTCTCTTGAAGCTTGCTTCAAGCCATAAATTGATTTCTTTAGACCACATGCTAAATGTTCCTCCCCTTCCACAACAAAGCCTTCTGGCTGAGCCATGTAAACGTTTTCTTTTAAGTCACCATTTAGAAATGCCGTTTTAACATCCATTTAGTGTAGTTCTAGGTCGTAATGAGCTACTAATGCCATTATGATTCTAAAAGAATCCTTGGTTGACACAGGAGAGAAGGTTTGCTTATAATCAATGCCTTCTCTCTGTGTATACCCTTTTGCCACTAGCCTTGCCTTGAACCGTTTGACATTCCCTTTGGAATCATACTTGGTTTTGTAGACCCACTTGCAGCCTACTTTCTTAGCTCCATCGGGAACTTCTACTAAGTGCCAAACGTCGTTTGAGCCCATAGACTTCAACTCGTCTTCCATGGCAACCAACCACTTGGACGAATTTTCGCTTTTAATGGCTTCCTTATAAGAGGTTGGATCCTCCACCTTTCCCAGATCATTCATATCCTCAAGCAAGTATGTGATATAATCATCTGATATGGCTTTCTTTCTCTCACGATGTGGCCTGCCCACAGGAGGAGGTGGTGGAGGAGCATCATTGTTCTGAGGGTCATCTTCATTATGCGACTGGTGATCCTCTTCACCTTCTAGATTGACATTAGTCCCAGGATCACCATCAGCCTCAGGACCTGAAGTACTAGATTGAGGATTAGCTTGAGACGTCACTACACTTTGTAGTGGCAAAACAATCTCTTGGATAGTCGGGGATGGAACACACACCCGTCTCTCCTCAAGTTTGATCTCCCTTATTTCGGTGGCTTCGTTATCCTCAAAAAATACTGCTTGTCGAGTCTCCACATACTTGGTGGTGTGACTCGGACAATAGAAACGATATCCCTTTCCCCTATGAGGGTATCCAATGAAGAAACAACTAACTGTCTTTGGATCTAATTTCTTAAGTTGTGGATTGAAAATTCTAGCCTCAGCAGGACAACCCCATACACGTAAGTAATTCAAGCTCGGTTTCTTTCCCGTCCACATCTCGTAAGGTGTGTTCGGTGCTGCTTTAGTAGGAGCGAGATTTAGCACATGTGCGGTCGTCTTTAATGCCTCCATCCATTTGCTGACTGCTAAACTTGCATGATTGAGCATGCTTCGCACCATGTCCATAAGTGTGCGGTTTCGGCGTTCAGCCACGCCATTTTGTTGAGGTTCACCAGGCATTGAATACTGGGCAACAATTCCATTCTCAGAGAGAAACTTGGCAAAAGGTCCTGGAATTTGCCCATAAGGAGCATGCCTACCATAATACTCTCCCCGGTGATCTGATCGTACAACTTTTATTTTAGCGTTTAGTTGGTTCTCAACTTCGGCTTTGAACATTTTGAATTTGTCCAAAGCTTCCGATCGATCACGTATAGGATAAATATATCTGTATCGAGAAAAGTCATCTGTGAAGGTAATGAACGAATCAAAACCATCCATTGACTTAACATTAAGGGGTCCACATATGTTAGTGTGTATGAGTTCAAGGACACCTGTGGCTCTTACCGCTCCTTTCTTAATCGTTTTTGCGTATTTACCTTTTATACAGTCAATGCATTTGTCTGCATTAGAGAAGTCTAATGGAAGGAGTACGCCATTTTTAATAGTCTTTCAATTCTCCCCCTCGAAATGTGGCCTAAACGACGGTGCCACAATTTTGAAGAGGTACCCGTACCCTTCCATTTTTTCTCAATATTACATACATCACTCACATGCAGGATAGAATCATTCAATGATAACATATATAATTGGCCTCGTCTGACGCCGAGGCCTACGTTCTTATTACAATAATTCAAAACAAATTGTTTGTTCCCGAACTTACTCTCAAACATGTTATCATCTAGGCAAGAGATAGAAATCAAATTCCTACTTAAGGTAGGGACATAAAGAATATTATTTAAATGAAGACGGAAGCCAGTGTGGAGTTCTAAGGTGATTGACCCTATGGCTTCAACATCAACTTCGACTCCATTTGCCACCTTAAATCTTCTTGCCCCCCTTGCCATGGTTTGGATTATATTTGAGTCCTGCATAGAATTGGCAACGTGAGAAGTTGCACCTGAATCAATCCACCAAGAGGTAGTAGAGTAATCAACATATAACATTTCATCAACGAAAGTAATTTCATCTGTACCTTTCTTCATCAACCATTTGAGAAATTCTGTTCAGTCTTTCTGATAATGACCCTCATGCTTGCAGAAGTTGCACTTGTTGTCTTTAGGCTTATTGTCCACCTTCTCCTTTGCTTTATATGAGTTTGATGAATTTTTCTTAAAGAACTTCTTTTGTGGTTGTTGCTTAGAAGAGCTTGCTCCATCATGTTTTCTCTTGGAGGAGCCAACCAAAAAGGCTTGGTCCTTTCCTTGCCTCTTAATCCTCTCTTCTTCCTCAACAATTCTTGGAGATATCTCCGCGATTGTCCACTTCTCTTTAAGAGAGTTATAGTTAATATTAAATTGATCAAACTCTTCAGGGAGGGAGTCCAAGATCATGATGACAAGGAGATTGTCATTGAGCTCACATTGTAATGCCTTCAATTTGTTACAAGCATTCACCATCTTTAAAATGTGAGCCCTGACATCACCATCATTATTATACTTCCCAAGGAGCTTGTGAAAAAGTTCGTGCACGTAAACCTTGTCAGAGCCTTTGAATTGCTCCTCCAGGGCTGCCATGAATTCCTTAGGAGTATCTTTCTTGGGTAGTGCCCCAATTATGTCAGGTGATATGGATGATCTCATCACAAGCATAGCAATGTGATTTGACTTTTCCCATATTTCCATCTTGGAATCATAAGTTTTCTTTAGTTCAGCATACCCCGTGACACCAGCAGTGGGAGCCACGGGTTTATCCTCCCGTAAAGCATAATCAAACTGATGGACGGCTAGGCATAATTCCATCGAGTTCTTCCAACGAGGGAAGTTACTACCTGTCAACGGTTCGACAGTAAACGCAGCGGAAGCTGTAATGGACATGAAAGAGTTTTATGAGTAATTGACATGAATATAAAATTTTACGTTGGCAAAATAAAATAGACATGTCATGTATTTTATTTCAACTCCATGTCAAAACACCGTTGGGCAGAAAAAACATGGAATTAAAATATCATAAGTGATGACTCATAATAATAAAACAACGTTGGTCCGAATTAAAATCAGAGTCATTTGATTCTCAATTTAGACATCAACATAAGAAAAATATCCTTTTTATGCCTAAAAAAATAAAAATCATCATGTAAACACATAATAAATTCTGAACAAAATATCTCGTTGGTTCAATTTTACCCAGAATAATAGCATGTTTTAATTCATTATTATCTCAGATATTTTTTGGCTAAAAAGACAGTGCAAAAAAACATAATGTGTTGACTTGAGATGCACTGGAAAAAAAGCCGAAAGATATATGCCTGAAATCCCCACAGCTACAGGTAAAACGGCCCAGCCCATTAGAAGTTTTTTTGTGTTTTCGCTGGACTGACATAACCTGGGCCGCAGCCCACAGCCGGAATCGGCCCATTAGCGCCCGCTGGCCCAGCAGGGAGCCGCGCGATGCTCTGAGTCGTCGGATTGAGCCGACGGCTCGGATCGCCCCAAACCCGAGCAAAACCTGCGGCTGGGTCAAACCCTATCCATTTCTAACCCTCCTCCCGATTCCCACTCACTGGCGGGGCAACGGCGTTCGACGGTGGCCCGAAAGGCGCGCCGGCCATGGCGGCACGGCGGCTGTTCTCGCCGAAGCAGCATGCCGTGGACGACGTCCGGCGTGCTCCTTCGTCGAGCGTGGCTGCTAGCGTCCGTGTACATGGCGCATCAAGGAGGAGGATGGGCGCCGGCCACCGCAGCATGAAAGGCGACGGCGACCTGCGCGGCATCGTCCACACAGAGGCACGTCCATTAGAGCGGCGGTGGAGGCCGAGTTCTTCCCGCGCGTCGTCCTGAGGACGGCGGCGTCACGGCGTCTCCGCCCTCGCATCGCGGTGGACGCAGTGCGGGCCCCGAAGGGAAGAGGCGGCTACGCGGCGCATTAGGTGAGGATTCTCCTCATTCCTTCTCCAATTCGTGTACATCAGTGCTTGATTTGGGGGAAAACAGTCATAATTGCAGAATTAGGGTTCTTACGAATTGGGGATTAATTCTAGGGTTCTTCATCATGAGGGGTTGCTACTGTAGACTTGTTTGTATCCCTCTGCCTAATATTTTGCTAATGCATATGGAAACAATACTTAAGCATGATCAATTTTAATCAACTTAACATGAAAGTGAGCATTAGATCTTAAATAGATTAATTAAAAAATTAATTGACCAAAAGATAGCAGTATTTAATCTGTAGCAATTAGAAAACAACATGATGATGTACAGAGGGCAGCAAGACAGTAGCATGCATATTTGGGCTAACCAGGGGCTAAAACTTTCAATCTTGATCATGAACCCTAAACTTGACATTGATCTAAACATGGTAGTGATCTACTGATCAACAATAAAGGGATCTATTACAATCAAGATTGGCGACTGATACCATTGTTGGATTAATTATGCATCTATGAGATGCCATTAGCAGAATCTAATTGCATCTAGATCACCTCAGAACATGAACAAAGAAGAGTTTAGAGTTTCTTTTCATGTCACGGGAGTGGACATGATCGTATGCTCGATGCAGGCGTGATGCAGGGGTGATGTAGTTGAAGCAGAGGTTCTCCTCGATGTCCTGATTCCTTCAGGACGCCACCGGGACTGGCCAGGGACGGTGACGGTGGCTGGCTTAGGTCTTCCCGTTGCTGCAGCGCTCATCCTGATCGGATGGGGTGAGAATATCGGGAGGAGAGAAAAATCGTACGTGAATTGTGTTCGCGCACGTGGCCAGCTCTCTTCTGTATCCTTTTATATGGCATTGGCGACAGGGGACCCAAAACTTGAGTTGGTTTTTGGGCGCCCCCGATCAGGGCGCATTAGTTCTGATCGAGGTTCACGTACATTGGTATGTGGACCCCTTCACTTATCGTTATCCCTTCATTTTTTCTGTTAGACTAATAGATCTAATCTGGCTTGTTTAAGCCGTCAGATCAAAACCCAACACTTGCATGTAACCAAGCAGCCCAACACCAAAAAGGTGCTGCATACAACGGGTCTGGTTGTACTTTTGTGGACAACCAAGCACATCCCTACATCACATTGTCATCGTGCATGAAAGGGACACATAGGTGGCTAAAGAGTAGGACAATGTTAGCATAACTATCAAGCCTTGTAGACGCACAACCCGAATTTAAACATGTCTTGAGATGTGTCGGAAGAATAAAGACTGACATCCCATGATCAGCCGCGCCAGGATCTCACGGAGCATTAATGACAAATGCATGGGTGAAGGTGTATTTACATTTCTTTAAAAAAAAGTGAAATTTTACTTGTAAAATTTGATTCATTGGATTATTTATTGCATTCAGATTATTTATTGTATTCAGGTGAATGGTTTGTAATAACATTGCTGAATTGTTTGATATTGATGTCAAATTGAACTAGTAGAGTAGATAGAATAGAACATGAAGAAAACTATGGAGACTACTATTTTGGTGACTCTCTATTTAACGTTGCCTCTGCAACCTTCAAACATTTATGGAGTGCGATCCAGAAGCGTTTTGGAGGTTGTGGATATGGCAACTGCATCCTGATGTAAATATGTAGTTTGGCATCTACTGCACAGAGACACACGAAACACATATGTATTATATTTGATATTTTTTATTATCATTTCTTTTGCCTTAAACTATGCAAGTTTGTTAATGATGCATGGTGGTACGACTCTACTACTTGGAGCACATGGGAATGTGTGAACAACCCAAATAGTTACATTATGCCAATAAGTACAATTCTATATACCATATTATCGCTAGAGCCATCAACTTGATCATGAAATGTGAATATGCTCCAACCGGTGGTGCTCAACGTGCTAAGTTGAGACTTGAGGGATCATACATGCATATGAAACCATGATTAAGACATAAAATGAAATTACGAAGAAGTCAGACAAAGTTCTTAACAAATATGGGAAGTACATGTAGTGCAATTTTTTAGGAGCTAAACTCAAATTTCGAATCAGGGCAAAGAAAAACTCAACAATCAGTTTTGCAAATTCCTAAATCTTTCAATTATAAGATGCCATACCTATAGGATTGCATACATTCCAAGCTTCTGGTTCCAGCAACGGTGTGTTTACTAGATTTTTTTGTCAAACCATGCAAAATCAACACCTAATTCGCACTACCCATCTCTTGAACAAGGAAAATAGCCCAAGTGGACAACATGGGTGTTTGTGGTTCAAAGGCTTGGTCCAGCCCATTCTCGTACACCGTTTGATTTGAGCGAATGATTGGATCAATCAAGATTCTCGGTGTGGACAATTGAACCATCCAACCAAGTAACAATATCTACACATCCTTAATTTTGTGCAATTCAAACTAGGTATGTGTGTATTAGTTACTTGTCAATTCACGATAGTGTGAGAGTACCTGGCCATTCGTTGTCCAAGGTGCTCGGTGAATTGGATGAGACATTCATTATCATGGAAGGATTCATTGTTGGTCATCTCTAAGAGTGTGAAAACTTTGCATTACATCTTTGCCTCCGTCACTTTTGGTCATCTCTAACCCTAGCTTTACTTGCTATTAACTATTACTTGCTTGCTTATTTGCCTTCTATAGCCTTGACTCTTGGTGTAACATAACATATATGATGCATCACCTAGTTACATTTCTAGAGAACTTACATTTCCGCACTTATCTCTAAAATCAGCAAAGAAAATATTAAATTTAGTAGTCCCCTATTCACACACACCCTTCCCTCTCTAGTCGACATATTGCGCATCTTTGGTCCTTCAGTTTGGTAGGCAGGTCACCCATGAATAGCCAAACTCCTCTTGTCGGGCTAGTTTGATTATCTGTTGTCCTACCTTCTGTTGTCATCATCAATGGCCAGCTCAACAATTAAGATTGGTAGGCCGGACTAGTGCTTTAGGTGACATTGAGGGAGTCCTGGATTAGGGGGTCCTCGGACAGCCGGACTATATACTTTGGCCGGACTGTTGGACTATGAAGATACAAGATTGAAGACTTTGTCCCGTGTCCGGATGGGACTCTACTTTGCGTGGAAGGCAAGCTTGGCAATTCGGATATCTAGATCTCCTTCTCTGTAACTGACTCTGTGTAACCCTAGCCCCCTCCGGTGTCTATATAAACCGGAGGGTTTAGTCCGTAGGATAACAACAATCAGAATCATAGGCTAGCTTCTAGGGTTTAGCCTCTACGATCTCGTGGTAGATCAACTCTTTTATTACTCATATCATCAAGATCAATCAAGCAGGAAGTAGGGTATTACCTCCATTGAGAGGGGCCGAAACTGGGTAAACATTGTGTCCCCCGCCTCCTGTTACCATTACCCTTAAACGCACAGTTCGGGACCCCCTATCCGAGATCCGCCGGTTTTGACACCGACATTGGTGCTTTCATTGAGAGTTCCACTGTGCCGTCATGGTAAGGCTCGATGGCTCACCTTGTTGTCAAGGACAACATTACCTCTGGGGGAGCCCTGGTTGTAGGCCAAACTCTCCGACTGGGCAGCTTTGTCATGACCGCCCGTTCGGCCACCGTGCCGACGATGACTTCGCAGGTCATCAAAAACAGCCTCCACATCAGCTCGGAACTCACCGAACAGATGGATCCAATGGAGCTCTCCTCCCTGAACGAGCTCTTGGACCGCATCGCCGCTCTGGGAGTCGCTATGGACTATGATCGGATCGGGCTTAAACCCGATCAAAGGGAGATTAACTCTTCGCCGGTCACCCATCACATCACGGTGGTGGAGGAGCAATGCAGCGATCCTTCCTCTACTTTGAGGACGAACTATGTCCGGATTTCCGAGCTCTCCGAGCCGGATACCCGTCTATGGGAGGACATGGCCCAAGCTCCAAACCTAGAATCGGACAGCGGGCCAGAAAAATTGGGCAACACCCCGGAGCCCGAACTGCCAAGCTCGGAAGCTCCCTTTTCCCTAGGTCTTAGATCAGGTCAGGGTTTGGACTTAAATCTACCCAACCATCCAGATACAAGTGATCTTTCCCACATTAGACAAGAGCCCCAAGAGACAGTACATCACTTCTGGGCCAGATACCTCCTTGTGATGAGCAAGGTCAAGGACTATCGTGAGAAAGACGCAATTTCATTCTTTTGCAAAAACAGCATGGACAAGGGAATCATCAACGCCATAAGTCACCGTGACAGAGCACACTTCGCCGACTTGACGGCCATAGTACAGAAGTACTATGCGATGGAAAGCGCCTGGAAAACCCAAACAAAATTCTGGGATCCTCCGGCTCTCACTAAACCCCTCGTCCGAACTAAAAGGGTGCACTCTCGCAAGTCACTGAATCCAAATACAAAGAAACTAAAGCCCACTACAGGGTGTGGAACCGTATTGGAGGGATGGCTCAATAAACCATGCAAAATTCACAGTACACCGGATACCATACCAACACACAGCCTTAGAGCATGTTGGATACTCCGGCAGGTGGCCAAGAGCGGCAAGGATCTCCTCATCAACAATATCGCAGAGCACCATCCCGCGGAGAATAACAATACAGTACTGACAGTCTTCGAGACTTTCGCCTCAAACAATAGGCGTAAGCGAGCACTCCGCAGCCTCGCCAAAGTCTGCCTCATTGCAGCAATAAATCCATTGAACGACACGGCCATAACCTTCAATGCCAGTTGAAAGATCGTGGATGTCGCCTAGAGGGGGGGTGAATAGGCGCTTTAAAATAATTACGGTTTAGGCTTGAACAAATGCGGAATAAACCTAGCGGTTAATTTGTCAAGCACAAAACCTAAAACAACTAGGCTCACCTATGTGCACCAACAACTTATGCTAAGCAATATAAGCAACTATGTGATAGCAAGATATATGACAAAGAACAATATGGCTATCACAAAGTAAAGTGCATAAGTAAAGGGCTCGGGTAAGAGATAACCGAGGCACGCGGAGACGATGATGTATCCCGAAGTTCACACCCTTGCGGATGCTAATCTCCTTTTGGAGCGATGTGGAGGCACAATGCTCCCCAAGAAGCCACTAGGGCCACCGTAATCTCCTCACGCCCTCGCACAATGCAAGATGCCGTGATTCCACTAAGGGACCCTTGAGGGCGGTCACCGAACCCGTACAAATGGCAACCCTTGGGGGCGGTCACCGAACCCGTACACTTTGGCAACCCTTGGGGGCGGTCACCGGAACCCGTCAAATTGCTCGGGGTGATCTCCACAACCTAATTGGAGACCCCGACGCTTGCCCGGAGCTTTACACCACAATGATTGAGCTCCGAACACCACCAACCGACTAGGGTGCCCAAGCACCCAAGAGGAACAAGCTCAAGGGCACCAAGCACCCAAGAGTAATAAGCTTCTCAACTTGTAACTTCCACGTATCACCGTGGAGAACTCGAACCGATGCACAAATGCAATGGCAAGGGCACACAGAGTGCCCAAGTCCTTCTCTCTCAAATCCCACCAAAGCAACTAATGCTAGGGAGGAAAATGAGAGGAAGAACAAGAAGGAGAACACCAAGAACTCCAAGAACTTGATCCAAGGGGTTCCCCTCACATAGAGGAGAAAGTGATTGGTGGAAATGTGGATCTAGATGTCCTCTCTCTTTTCCAACAAAAACTAGCAAGAATCCATGGAGGGATTGAGAGATAGAAAGCTCGGAGAAGGTCAACAATGGGGGAAGAACATGAGCTCAAAGGATAAGGTTCAATGGGGAAGAAGACCCCCTTTTATAGGAGGGGGAAACCAACCGTTACCCCACTGAACATCCCCGCACAGAGCGGTACTACCGCCAGGGAAGGGCGGTACTACCGCTCCGGGCGGTACTACCGCTCAACCCAGCGGTACTGCCGCGCTGCCAGGGCCCTGACCCCAGGGCGGTACTACCGCTAGGGAAGAGCGGTACTACCGCTTAGGGCGGTACTACCGCTCCTACTGCCGCCCTTAGTGCCGCAAAACTCGACACGAAAAACTTCGTTCGAGAATCGAGGCGGAGGTAGCCCAGACGCACAGCGGTACTACGGCAAAAAATCCCAAGCGGTACTACCGTTCGGAGAGCGGTACTACCGCTCTGAGAGCGGTACTACCGCTGGGGAGCTTCGGCGGTACTACCGCTGTGGTCGTGGTACTACCGCTGGGGCCAACCTTATGCCTCAACCATGAAAACAAAGAATACTCCAAGGAAACCAGAACTGCCATAACTTCTGCAAATGAGCTCCGAATTGAGCAAACTCAAGCTTGTTGGATAGAGCAAGACGAGTAGCATCAAAACAACGAGTGAAACCTCCAATCGAGAAGAACCGGCATACCCTCCAACATCGAAAACATCATAGAAGGTGCATGAGAACTCCGTTTTCGATGAACTCGAGCTTGTCATAAAAATGACCATAAGCTCCAAATCTCACAAGGAGAAGAACCAAACAAGAACCAAAAAGATGATGCAAGGATGCAATGGTTTGAGCTCTCTACGAACAATACGATCAAGTAGCTCATCGAGAGCCCCCCTTGATAGTACGGCAATCAATCCTATAACCCGGTCTCCCACAACTACCGTGAGACCGATAAAATAGAAAACCTATCAAGGGCAAACATTTGCCTTGCACATGGTCCACTTGAGCTAGATGATGACGATCTTGACTCCCTCAAGTTGGACCACCTTTCTTGATTGCATTGGCTCGAAGAAGACTAGTTGATTGCTCCCCCATACTCCACTATGGGTGAGCCACTCTTCTGCACATCTTCACAAGTCCATTGTCGCCACAATGGACGGCAAGCTTCAAGCATATGATCTCTTCGTGATGATTCTACTTGAGCTTGCACACGGCAACCTAACCCCACAAAGAACTCGCACGAAGACCATGGGTTAGTACACAAAGCGTAATTGACCATGCTTACCATACCATGGGATCGCTTGATCCCTCTCGGTACATCTTCTATGCTTTGTGTGTTGATCAACTTGATTCATTCTTTGACTTAGTCTTGATCAACCTTGAATCTTTCCAACTCTCTTCATTTGGATGATGTCTTGAAGGTAAACATGAATGATCACACAATCTTCTTCTTCAAGACATGCTTGCAATAAGCTCAACACTCATAAGACCAATCTTTGGATAATTCCTTAATAGCAACTTGGTCATCACAAACTCTCCTTGAAACCAACAAATGGACTCCAAGAAAAGCCTATGGACAAACCCTTCAAATATAACTCAAGGCAACCATTAGTCCATAGAGATTGTCATCAATTGCCAAAACCAAACATGGGGGCACCGCATGTTCTTCCACCAGTGAGGAACCTCAATTCTGAACAGTCCGAGCACCAGCCGCTTTGGTCCTTAGTCCAATTGTGGACGGCTTCCGGCTTACTAACGTGCTCATGGACGGTGGCAGCGGATTAAACCTCATCTACGAGGAAACACTCAACAAAATGGAGATAGACAAGAGCCGCATTGAGCAAAGCAGCACGACCTTCAGAGGAATCATCCCTAGTCGGGAGGCACGATGTGCGGGAAAAATCACACTGGATGTGGTATTCGGCACGCCGGAGAATTATAGGTCCGAAGAAATCACATTCCAAGTGGCCCCGTTTAGTAGTGGATACCACGCCCTTTTAGGGCAGGATGCATTCACGAGCTTCCAAGCTATACCCCATTACGGGTACATGAAGCTCAAGATGCCTGGGCCCAATGGAATCATCACTCTAGCTAGTGATCCGGACATAGCACTCCGCGCCGAAAATAAAACCGCCAAACTAGCCCTTGAGGCATTATCCGAAGCTCTCGCGGCCGAAGAACTAACTGCGCTGCACTCCACAGTGGATAGGGACAACATGATACTCGACAAACGACCCAAGTCCACCTCTTTTAAACCAGCGGACGAAATAGTCAAATTCCAGGTCCACCCAACGGACCCTACAGAAAACAGCATCCATTGGGGCACAGCTGAACCCCACAATAGACGTTGCACTGCGAGAGTTGTTGCGTGAGAATTGGGATATCTTCACCTGGCATCCTTTTGACATGCCATGTATCCCACGCAGGCTGGCCGAGCATAGCCTAAACATATTAAAGGGATACAAGCCGGTCAAGCAAACTCTTCGGTGCTTTTCAGAACCTAAGAGACAAGCCATGGGAGAAGAGCTAGCCAAGCTACTCGAACTGGCTAGCAAACCTGGTGATGGTACCAAAGAAGGACAAATCCTGACGCCTATGTGTCGATTTCAAGAAACTCAATAAGGCTTGCCCCAAGGATCCCTTCCCCTCCCTCGCATCGATCAAATCATCGATGCTACCGCAGGACACGACTCGTCGTGCTTCCTCGACGCATACTCCGGATACCATCAAATCAAGATGGTAGAATCCGATCAAGCCGCAACGGCATTCATCACTCCATACGGCCCCTTCTGTTTTAACACCATGCCTTTCAGGCTAAAAAATGCCGGTGCAACCTATCAATGCATGATTCAGACATGCTTGGAAACACAAATCGGCAAAACAGTCGAGGCATACATAGACAATGTGGTCATCAAAACCAGACACGTCGAATCTTTAATAGACGACTTGAGGCTTACGTTCGATAATCTCCAAACATATGACATCAAGCTCAATCCGGAAAAATGCGTCTTTGGCGTACCTGCCGGAAAGCTATTGGGCTTCATCATTTCCAATAGAGGAATTGAAGCAAATCCGGTTAAAATCCGAGCTCTGTCAAGCAAATCCAGAAATTAACTAGATGTGTGGCTGCTCTAAGCCGCTTTATCTCCCGATTAGGAGAAAAGGCACTACCTCTCTATCGCCTTCTTCGATGCACCGAACACTTCGAGTGGACGGATGCGGCTACGGCCGGACTGGAAGAAATAAAGGCCCTCCTGGCCAGCAATCCAATCCTGGCCGCGCCAAGTATCGGCGAACCTATGCTGTTATATATAGCTCCAACACATCAGGTTGTAAGCGCAGTGCTCGTCGTCGAATGAGAGACGAACGGACATAAATTCCCGCTTCAAAAGCCGGTATACTACGTATCCACTGTCCTCACTCCATGCAAGTCACGGTACCCACATTATCAAAAGATAGCATACGCGGTCTTCATGGCATCCCGGAAACTATGACACTGCTTTCAAGAGTGTTCTATCACGGTGGCCTCCGAAGTACCACTCAACGATATAATCAATAACCGCGATGCCACGGGCCGGATTGCTAAGTGGGATATCGAGCTCCTCCTGTTCGACGTCACATACAAACCACGGCGAGCCATTAAGTCGCAAGTACTGGCTAACTTCGTCGCCGAATGGACAGAAGCCGAACTCCCTAAAGAGTACGGCGCGTACTCCAATTAGATCATGCACTTTGACGTCTCTAAGATGCTGGCTGGTCTTGGGGCAGGCGTTGTCCTGACATCCCCCACCGGAGATACAGTCCAATACATACTCCAAATACTATACACAGACTCCAACAATGCAGCCGAATACGAGGCTCTGTTGCACGGTCTTCGGATGGCAGTCTCCATGGGCATTCAACGCCTAGAAGTGTGTGGGGATTCGAACCTCCCAATATCTTAAATAAATGGAGATTTCGACGCCAAGGACCCAAAAATGGCGGCTTACCGCAATGCTATCCTCAAAATGTCAGCTCGATTCGAGGGGCTCGAATTCGACCATGTGGTCCGGGAAAATAATCAAGCGGCGGATATCCTCGCCCGCATCAGCGCCAAGCGCGACCCCGTCCCACCTAATATCTTCTTGGAAAGGCTATTCAAGCCATCCATGGTGTGGGAAGGGGAGACTGGCAATACCAGTCAAGATCCGAACACAACCCTAGATCCTGAACACTCTGACGTAATCGGAGGCTCCGCCACCCAAATAACACCTTCGACCCACGTGATCATGGTTGTCATCGCCCCATGGACTAAACCCTTCTTAGCCTACTTAAATAGGCAAGAACTCCCTAAGGACCAAAATGAGGCACGTTGCATTGTGCGGCGCTCTAAAGCCTACAAGAATCCACGAGGGAGAGCTTTATAAGAAAAGCGCGACTGGAGTGCTCCAAAGGTGCATCTCCGAAGAGGAAGGGCGGCAGCTCTTGGCCGAAATTCATGCCGGACTCAGGGGCCACCACGCCGTAGCTTGGGCACTCGTAAGCAAGGCCTTACGTACTGGTTTCTACTGGCCGACAGCCCGGGCAGACGCTCAGGACCTTGTCCAACATGGCGTCGGTTGCCAGCTTTTTGCAAATCAAAGCCATATGCCACCTATCGCTCTCCAAACAATCCCCATAACTTGGCCCTTTGCGGTCTGGGGGCTTGATATGGTTGGACCCCTTAAAGGAGGAAGCCATAAGAAGAAATACTTGTTGGTCATGGTGGATAAATTCACCAAATGGATAGAAGCCAAACCAGTTAAAACGGCTGAGTCTGGACCAGTGATAGACTTCATATCCGTGGTCGTACACCGTTACGGTGTCCCCCACAGCATCATCACCGATAACGGCTCAAACTTCACGGCCGACGAGGTGAAAACTTGGTGCGCCAAAATGGGCATTAAGCTCGATTATGCCTCCGTCTATCACCCCCAAACAAATGGTCAAGTCAAACGAGCAAATGGTCTTATTATGAGCGGCATTAAACCCAGACTAGTGCGATCCTTGAAGGAATCAGATATGCACTGGGTCGAAGAACTCGACTCCGTACTATGGGGGCTGCGGACCACGCCAAATCGCACCACCGGATACACACCATTTTTTATGGTGTACGGCGCAAAGGCAGTGCTACCCTGCGATATCATTCATGACTCACCTCGAGTGCGCATGTACGAAGAGAGAGAAGCCGAGCTGGACCGGCAGGACATTTTAGATGCCCTGGAGGAGGAGCGTGACATCGCAAAGGCTCGTTCTGCATTCTATCAGCAGTAGGCTCGAAGGTATCAAAGCAGAGAAGTACGGGCCAAAACTTATAACGTTGGCGAACTGTTCTACGCCTACCAGAGAAGAAAAAGGACAAGCTCAAGCCCAAGTGGGAGGGTCCCTTCATCATTAATAAAGTTCTCTCCGGAGGAGCGTACTATCTGCGTGATGCATCAGACAATCGACTCGAGCCGAACCCATGGAATGCGGCCAGACTCCGAAGATTCTACGCCTAGTGCCGAACTCTGTGTTCATCTCCTTACCTCCACCTTTCTTTTTTAAGTTATATCCTCTCTCTCTTTCTTTTTTTATAACCTTAAAAGCTTCAAGTATGCTTCGACCACACACTCCTGCCACGCTATGCGCGCTCAATATACCTGGGGGCTTCTTATACATAAGCTTAATATAATTACCTTCTGGGCTTTATGCCCGCCACATATGCGTCATTCCTCCACATGTACCTTTTTTCACCATTATATTAATCGATATGACTTAAGTTTTGGCCAAGCTGGGTTGCCTGGAACTTGTGTTTATGCCCTACATTCCCGTTAATTCGGCCAGGGCATAAGGGGAGCACCTTTGCAATTGTTACTGCCGGGTTAGCCGGATGTGTACCTCAGACTGGATGAAGCCGAAAGCTAGCGTTCTTAAGGGAATATTTGATTGGTGAACAAAAGATGTTTCTCACTTATTGCAAAACATGCCCCCAGATGCTTATATCCTGCGTCGTTTTTTGCAGTTCGGACATGCACATTAATGCATGTGTACCCAGGGAAAGGAACCCTTAACGGAACTATTCTCCCTAGAAGATGTTTCTTACTATCCATGTAATATAACATAGCTAGTTGGGTACTTGTCTGTTCAAGCACTTATGACCCCTACGCCTGGTTTCCACGCGTACCCCGGTTTTTACATAACTGAGCGGGTATTCGGATACACTCCGGACTGTCGGGTCCAGAGATTGAAGCGAAAAGGTCCGCCAAGACAAATGATTTACAATTCGGCTAGGGACAAAATATGTCCTTTGAAGTACAAAGTCACTTAAACTGACTAAATTCTTCTTCTATACCATCCAACAGGCTGTCTAGCCTACAATCCTGTTGGGAATACTTCGCGGCTAATGCTACCTGGTCATATACCAGACTAACGGGGATCTCTTTCCCATCTGACCCTACAGGTCCAACCTCGGCCATGTGGTTCGGGTCAGCTTTGGTGTATCGTGTCTTCACCATGGCCCAGGCCTCCCTTGCACCTTGTCGGCAGGCCGATATCTTCCATAATCGGAAGCGCCGCCGCGCTCCCTTGAGCATCTCCACGAGCTCTCCCATGCCTCCGGGCAGGGATGCGGACGGCCACAAGGCCTGGGAAATACCCTGCATCACCTACCAAATTTGCCCGTGCAGTTGTGAGAGCTCTTGCAGAAGATCACCTGCAGATCCGGACATCTCCTCTTCGGGACGACCTGTCAGCATACCTACAGACATAATTCTGTTAGCCCGCTTCTTCCCTGAACTTTATAAAGGTTTGTTCGAGCACTTACTAAAAATGCCGCGTCGAAGCCTCTTATTCTCCTTCATGGAGTCAGCAAGTTGGGCCCGAACATCTTATAATTCAACGTACAGCTAGGTCTTCGTGTCCGGGAGATCATTTTTCTCCCGTATAACCTTTGTAAGCACGCGCTCGCCAGCCTTTAGCTGTCGTTCAGCATATTGCTCATCCCCCGGTAGGATCTCCGGATTACCTCCGGGATTGTCTGCAGAATCTATTGTTAGATTTGCATTAATGCCGAATACTAACTAGTACACGTCATTACATTCATTCTGATCAAGAGAAGTATTACCAGATGGGGCCTTCTTGGACTCCTCCATTCCGGCAACTGCGGCCCGCAGCTGGGCTTTGCACTCCTCCAGCTCTAGACAACTGGGTATTCTTCTATGTAAGAACCTATGCATACAATGATCCTTAAATCAGTTGTGCCAACTATTTCAAGTCTCAGGGGCTACTGATATACATACTTATCAAATTTTATTACCCATATATCCTTTACATACTGGTCCGTGGCTCTGGCGAGGCCATCTTGAGCAGCTCGGATGTATGCGTCCCCTGAGTTGAAGGCATTGAACGCCTCTTCAGAGAAATTAGGGTCGCGTAGCGTGGCCCGTCGGCGCCTATGATTCATGGCGCTCTCCACTTCGGATTTTGTAGCGGATAATCTACCTGCATCCTTTGTAGGAGGATCGTCCGGCGTTGTCCCCGCGTTGACCTCCGCCCTTGAGTCCGGCCTCGGAGTCCGGCTGGTGGAGGCGTGGCCGGCAGGCTCTCCGGATATAGTCCGGCAAGCGCTTTTTCTGCCAGGAAACCATGGACATTGTTATATTTTAAAGACGATAATTACGTAGCAGGTTTTTAATCGTACCTCCGCAACGGTGTCTCGGTCCTGACCGCCTTCCTTTTAAGCCTACCCGACTTCGGTGCCCCTTGTTGATGAGTCACCACGGGTTCGGCGCGGCGTCCCGATGGCCTTCCCTATAAAACGCAATACATGTGCGGTCGGTAAGGCGCAAAGAGGGGATCCTTCTTGGAAGTTGGGATTCCGGTTTTACTTACATGTGATACAGGGAGTAGGCCAGGATAATCAGCTATGATGGCCACCAAGGCACCATCACAGCTTAACTGATAAAATGTCTTGTCGACGAGCTCCACAAATATGTCCGGATCTTCTTCAAGTCTGGGGTCGAAGGGCCCGGTCGGGGTCCTCTGGCTGTGGAGACGGGCTGTGAACCTCCCTCATAGCTTTTCGCAGTTCCTGCTATGAATTGGCAAGGTAAATATTTGTGCTAAAGAATGCGAGAAAGACTGGAATAAAAGATAGCAGCTCACCTAGCTTGGGGGGTTGTACATGGAGAATCCATCCCGTGGCTTAATACGGATGAACTCCTCTTCTTCTACTTTGTACAAATTGGACAGTATTTTCGCCAGAGCGGCGGCGGAGTCCGGACCTTTACGGCCGCAACGGGTGGCATCGTCTTCTCCATTGAAGTGCCACATGGGTTTCCCACGATATTGAAGTGGCTGCACTCCCCGCATTATACATATTGACATAACCTCAACTATTGTCAGTCCTTATTTGGCCAGCGTCTTTATCCTGTCCATCAGGAAAAGGACCTCTCTGTTATCTTCCTCTTGGGGGCTACGGGGGCGCCTGTTGTGGCATTTCTTCAACGGGGCATTTACAAACTCAGGAAGGCCCATCCGAATAGGGTCCGGAAGAGGGATGTCCTCCATATAGAACCACTCCGAAGGCCAGTCTTGGGATGTCCTCTTCGGAGTACCGGACAGGTATCCGGTCCCGGCGATGTGCCATATTTTGGCTCTGCCCACTTGATATACCGACCCCTCCTGAGTGCGGGGTACGAGGCAGAATAGCCTCTTCCATAGCTCGAAATGAGCTTCGCAGCCCAGAAATAGCTCGCAGAAGGCAACGTAGCCTGCGATGTGTAAAATGGAGGCGGGGGTGAAGTTATGCAGCTGGAGGCCATAGAACTCTAGGAGCCCGCGGAGGAACGGATGGATTGGAAATCCAAGTCCCTTCAGCAAGTAAGGGACAAGGCATACCCACTCCCCCTTGGACGGGTTGGGCAAACTCTCCGCTTGCTCCCCGCCATTATAAGTGGCTAGTCCGGCTCGGACGGGGACCATGTATGCAGGAGGGAGAAAACCCTGGGTCTGCAACTCTACCAATCGGCTATGGGGAACGGAACACTTCTCCCAATCGCCTGGCTTAGTGCTACAGGAGCGAGAGGAGGAGCCGCGATGGTCGGCCATGATGGGATGGATTTTTCCGGGCGCGCTCTGATGGATACTTGCTGGGAGGAGATGGTGTGATTTGGATTTGAGGATTCCCATCTCTTTAAATAGACGATTTACTTACATGGTCAGGGTGGCAAATGTAAAAATGCCCCGACTTCTCGCATTCGCTCGACACATGGAGATAGCCATTATTAAAGCACAGAAGCCGAGGAGTGCAACATTAATGGGAAGCCGGACACTGCTCGTTACAACAAGTACTCTGGAGAATTTGGAGAAGAACCCGCCTTGCAATGCCGAAGACAATCTGCGCGCCGAACTCATCGTCATTGAAGCCTGGTTCAGGGGCTACTGAGGGAGTCCTGGATTAGGGGGTCCTCGAACAACCGGACTATATACTTTGGCCGGGCTGTTGGACTATGAAGATACAAGATTGAAGACTTCGTCCCGTGTCCGGGTGGGACTCTCCTTTGCGTGGAAGGCACGCTTGGCAATTCGGATATGTAGATATCCTTCTCTGTAACCGACTCTGTGTAACCCTAGCCCCCTCCAGTGTCTATATAAACCAGAGGGTTTAGTCCGTAGAAGAACAACAATCATAATCATAGGCTAGCTTCTAGGGTTTAGCCTCTACGATCTCGTGGTAGATCAACTCTTGTAATAATCATATCATCAAGATCAATCAAGCAGGAAGTAGGGTATTACCTCCATCGGGAGGGCCCGAACCTGGGTAAACATCGTGTCCCCTGCCTCCTGTTACCATTAGCCTTAGACACACAGTTCGGGACCCCCTACCCGAGATCCGCCGGTTTTGACACCGACAGACATGACTTCCCATGCTCCTCATATCATCTTTGCTCCTCATTGATACCAACACCTGGCATGTGGATGTCGCAGATTCACTAAAAAATACCTACATAGTCCTGGGGATCTTCGGATCTAGTTATCTAGGCCCTTAAATTAGACAACAAGCAATGTGTATACCATGCACACAAAAAATCTCCCAATCAATATTCCAAGTAATCACACATTAGTAATCGAAGTAATAGGCACTATCTCATCTTATACCATTCCCCTCCTCTCTCACACTTGAGAGGGACTACTCGCACATGCAAGGGTGGTCACAATCAAACGGTTATATCAAATGAAGGGAAATCGTATCGATAATACCGTATCATCACAACAAGATGAATGATTATCCAAGTCTCAATCTTTGGCTCAAAGTACGAAACAAGGATACAAACCCTCACAATGTTGGAGTTTTCATTCTCTTCCTCTCTCTTAGAGTTATTGATAGTGAAGTGGTGGATCTCCTCAATGGAGGGATCTAGGATGAATCTAAATGAAGATATTCCCTCTAGTTATCCTCTCTTCTCTTATACTTCTAGTGGTTGTGTGTTTTCTCCCTTCTCTATTATCCGAATGTTTTCATTCTACTTAGAAGAGTGGTGGGTTTGAAGATATGCTAGTGGTGCTACATGGTACAAGCAGCGGTATGAGAGCCCTCTCTCATACCAGAGCCCAGATAGGCTCCTGGATGCCCACTCTTGCTTTGTCTTCTGTAGGAAGTTGTTCGTCACCCCTTATTCTTCTCAATCTTGGTGTTGGTTTCCTTAAAATAACTAAGTAATGTGATCAAAGTCAAGCACCAAGTTTTGTCCGATTTTGACAGACTGGGAGCAAAAGCCGGTGAGAGCGCAACATAATAAAATGCAATATCTCCCAGAAAAAAGATGCAAAATGGAGTAGATATAGCATTCATATTTAAAAATCATGCAACATTGTGCTAATATATGAAGGGTTGCACGTAATCATGATTCCTTGCCAAATAGAGTTCACAAAAATATTGTGTTCAAGTTATGGGTCTTTATCTTGCATGGGAAAAAAATTACCACTACACCCAGCTTGCCACTCATAACCGAAATGTAAGTGCCTAGACAGATGAGCTTCATAACACAACATTTATGCTACAAGTCTTCCCCTACTCATAGCCGAAATCTGGATATAACCATGGTGGATCTTTCATAGGCCAGATAAGTAGCCCACTCTCCAAGAATCACTCATGGTACATCTACTCATTGGTCATTGGAGTGGTGGCCTAATGTCAACTACGCACTTCTATTTTTGTAGTCACTTGTTGGGCTCCAAGTGCAGAGGATTGTAGGGCATCACCGATTTTCTAAGTGGATGACCTAAGATTTATCAGTCTATATGCGTAGAATGAAAGTATTCTCCTCTCAAGCAACCCTGCAATCAAGATACAAGTATCTCTAGTGTCCCAAACACACCTAGCACACATGTCAATTCTGTAGTGCCCTAGTTCGGCGAAGAGATTGACAATATAGATGGTACACTTGTTTTTATATTTTTGGAATGAATAAAAACATCAAAGTGAAAGTGTGCAAACATGACTGAAATGAGATTTTGCTGATAAAAAACAAGGCCTATGGTTTATAGGTTAACTAAAGGAAACTCTCAACATTAATAATTTGATTAAGATATATGATCTAACCTCACAATGTTCCAATTTTATTAAATAGGATGAGACTCGTAAGTGCGGTAAAGAGTCACACCCAATGGTCATCTTTCTAATCTTGATCTAATGAGCACTCATATGTCACTTCAGGTGTCTCCCAAAATTATACTAAGCAATGACCATATGATCTTCATGATTCCCGAAGTTGAATACACAACATGAACATGATTCGATCCAACATAAAAGGCACTCATATCCGGAAGCACATCATATAGTTAACAACATTAATAAAGCCCAATATCACAATCATGTTTGGCATCATATGAACAAGAGAGAAAAAAGGATGACACATAGCTATTACTTACAAACCCTCAACCCCAAAGGAGTCTACACACGTCACCATGAGAGGATTACAAAGAAACAATTGTTGGTGATGCTGATGGAGATGGCGTAGATGTCCTGATCGTCATTCAGGCACCGCCGGAGGAAAGGGGGGAGAGGCCCCTCCTTCTTTTTCTTCCTTGGTCGTCTCCCCGGCATGGATAGTTGCTTCCCCTCTATTTTTCATGGCTATGGTGGAGAGCGCCTTCCCCGAGACTTGATGTCAGTTTCGAGAGTAATTTTTTGCCTCCCGTCACCGTTTTATCTCCTTATGGATATTCATAACTCCGAAAAATAGGACGGTGGATATTTCTCCGCCAACGATGGTGTCGCAGGTGGACTAGGGCCGGAAGCACTTCGCCCCACCCACACTAGGGCATATCTGAGGAACCGGTAATGGAACCCAAGCGGCGGGGTGGGTGTGAGTCTGAAGAGGCTGGGCGACGTCGAGCCCAAAAGGGACGCACGGCTGAGCGGACACATGTTGTGTCTGGGCCTGCGAGGGAGGGGGAAGATCGCCGGTATGGGACTGGCAGCCGGTAGAAGCTCTCTCTCTCTCTCACACACACACACACACCAAAAGCGAAGAGAAGCTGGTCGTGGACCATGCATTCTTTTCTTCATCATGATACAGTAGTCAACTTGAGCTTTTGAAGATCATTCTTATTCGCAGAGCCATCAACAATGACATACTACACATCAACTTGGTTAATTAATTGCATTAATTTTCTACTAGTCATAGCACTCAACGCGCTAACATTGAGAATCATGCATGCATACGAAAGCATGATCTAGAAAAAAATGGAATATGAAGAAGTCAAACAAAATATTTCCTCTGTTTCGTTTTTGTTGTCGCCATTTGTATACCTGATTTGTACTACCGTAGTTCTCCCACCGCGACAAGAAAAATAGAACGGAGGAAGTACTTAACAAAATATGGGATGTACGTGTACAATGTTTCTGGAGCTGAACTTCAATTTTGAATCAGAGCAAAAATGATAGACAATGGTCGGTTTTGTAATTCCTAAAAAAGGGTTTTGTAATCGGTTTTGCAAATTCCTCCGTAAAGTTTTCAATTATATAAGTCCAACTGTAAGGTGTGCATACATCCCGGCATCGAGAAAGCGTGTGTTTAGAGTGTGTTTTCTCAGACCGTGCAAAAGTCGACTAGTGCTCATCTTTTGAACTAGGCAAACAGCCCAAGTGGACGACATGCGTGTTTGCGTTTCAACGGTTGGTCCCAGCCCGTTCTCTAACACCCTTTGATTCCAGCCACCCAATTGCACCATCAATCAAAGATTCTGGGCGTGGACAATTGCACCATCCAAGCAAGCAACCATGTCGACGCATATGCATCCTTAATTTTGTGCAATTCAAGCTAGGTACGTACTCGTATTAGTTTTTAGAGAAGGAGGATAACCCTGGCCTTTGCATCTGGGCGATGCATACGGCTATTTTATTAATTATTCTCACAAGACCTTACAAAGTAATATCACAGTAAGACTAAAGTCGCCGTCTAAGCAATAAACTGTCGCTACGCCTATCCAGTTGATGAACGGACGCAGATAGCCTGGGCCTAATACCAAACAGACATCGTAGCCAAACCTAACATCTAAGATCTGAGGGCCCATCTAGGACGCCTGCCTGGCATGGATCTCACCGGTCCGGCATGCTCTCAGAGGCCGCCGCCGCCAACTGCCGCCGCTCCATCTTCAGAACTGTACTGATGCATCAACTTTGGTCGGTCTAGCTATCGTCGACGCCACCACGGCGTCCAACGGCACCTCCTCCCTGGGCGCAAATTGTTGTGCACGTCGCGGTCGCCACTGATACACCTCAGCACCATGCTGCCAAGTACCACCAGCCGACACAGCTTGAAGTCTTTGGAAGATCTTTCATGCGTAGCACCTGCCGACCAGGCATGGCAAAGCGTAGCACCTGTCGGTCAGGCATGACTTGAAATCTGCACCGAAGCTCCGTGCAAGACGAAGCCGCCCCACCTCCTGCCTCTGACTTCCAGCGCTGCTCCACAAACGATGCTCCCAAGAGAGAAACGACACCGCAGTGCCGCCATCGTCCGATTTGTAACACCAGATCCTAGGGTTTCCCCAGAGCAGCACGAGTGGGTCGACAATAGTTACACGACAATGCCTCCATCAAGGTAACGGCGTAGAACGCCGCCATCGCCTGCCAACAGCTCGATTTTCACCGGCAACCATGTTTCCCCAACTCGCAGCCAGGACTAGATGATGGATCTCGAGATCCGATCACCAAGCCTCTGGCCGGCCATCTTTGACGACGAAGATGACCACCATCATTGGCCAACTAGACGACGCGAGATGAAGTAGGGCGCTGCCAGCGTGCGTCCTGGCCAGCACCACCGGTGCTAGGCCTGTCCCGGACCACGCCTCCTGGCCGCGGGCAACGGCAAACGCTGTCACGACGAGGACGCAGACCGAAAGCCCAGATCCAGCCCACCCGCGCGCCGCCACGTGGCCACCACCGTCGTCGTCGTGAGGGACGCCGCCTCACGGGCAGCAGGCGCCAGCCCCCGGCGGAACACCGCCGCACGCCATCGGCCGCCGCGAGATCTGCGTGAGAACGGCGAGTACGCCCCGCCGCCACCTTCCCTGGGGATCACGCGGGCTTCGCCGGTGTCCCCTCCGGCAGCGGCGAAGCGGGGGAGGAGCGGGGAGGGCGGCTAGCGGCGCGGTTAGGGTTAGGGGCGGGGAGCAACACCAAGGAAGTGGCTGGTTCAGAAGCACGTACTCGTATTAGTTAGCCTGTCAATTCGCTGCGCTTTTGTTTTCTCTTGTTCTGGTCCGGTCCTGACCTTGTCAGCCTTCCGGCCAGGAAGCACGAGGCTGCAGCTCGTCAATGGAGCTCTACAATATTGCAGAGCGTTCGCACATGCGCACGCGCATAAAAACATGCAGCTTGTACGCAAGCACTATATAAGCATATGCTTCCACTCATGTTCAACACATTAATATTATCTCCTTGTTACTTGCTTCTTCTGCGCTGTGCAGCGATCGCTCTCATCACCAGACACCAGTCAACAGGCATGCCGTCCTCCAGGGCCCCTTGTTGGGTCGCGCTGCTCCTCTTCGTTGCTCTGGTTGCCACCGCCAATGGCAGCGAGCTCTTCGCGGGTTACTACGAGAAGACGTGCCCCAACGTGCAGCATGTCGTGCGGTCAGTGATGGCGAGCAGGGTCGCCGCCCAGCCGAGGATGGCGCCGGCCGTCCTCCGCCTCTTCTTCCATGACTGCTTCATCAACGTATATACGCACCTCTATTCTATACTTGTACATATACTCTACCTACTACAGTACTATGCATGGTTACATTTGCTAAATACTGTACGATTTACAAATGACATGCCAGGGATGCGATGCTTCCATTCTCCTGGACGCAACTCCCTTCTCCCCCGGCGAGAAGGATGTGAAGCCGAACGCCTCCCTCACCGGCTACACCGTCATCGACGACATCAAGTCCGCGCTAGAGCACGACTGCCCGGCCACTGTCTCCTGCGCCGACGTCATCGCCCTTGCGTCCCGCGACGCAGTCGCCCTGCTCGGAGGTCCCACCTGGAGCGTGCCCCTCGGCCGCAAGGATTCGCGCTTCGCCGCCGACCCGGAGTCCACCAAGAAAGGCCTCCCCAGCCCCAAAGACGACCTCGCCGAGCTAGTCACCATGTTCGCAGAGCTCAACCTCGACGCTCGTGACATGACCGCGCTCTCCGGTGCCCACACTGTCGGGATGGCCAACTGCGAGACCTACAGGGACCGTGTCTACGGCCCCAATGGCGACATCGACCCCTCCTTCGCACAGACCACGCGACAGACGTGCCAGGGTACTTCTGGTAAGGCGCCGTTCGACGCGCAGACGCCGATGAGGTTCGACAACGCTTACTACCGGAACCTTATCGCGCGGCGTGGTCTCCTCACCTCCGACCAGACCCTATACGGCGGTGGAGGTCTGCAGGACAATCTCGTGGAGATGTATAGCGCCGACGGTGAGGCGTTCACGAGGGACTTCGCCAAGGCCATGGTGAAGATGGGAAACATACCTCCGCCCAAAGGAATGCCAGTGGAGGTGAGGCTCAAGTGCTCCATGGCCAACCACTGATTGCTTGATCCCAAGTGCATAATGTAATCAGGCCCGGTCATATCTGATTTAATTATTATTATTGTTAAATTTACTATTTGTAACGAGTACTCATGCAATAAATGGTTTTTTCGTGTGTTTTTAACATCAGTACAGACACAAGCATCCATATATATGTGCATACAATCATCCCTATAAACACACACTTTATCTCTATGAGCAATTGAGTACCTTCGAGAGACTGAGCAGGCATATCATGTTGAGATTTTACGAAGTCATTGTATGCGTCTTGTAGTCGACGGAAACGTCTCCTCCCACTGAACGTGTATGTATCGTCGAAAATCCTGAAATAAATCCAGAATAAATGTGAGCACCAGAACGTGAATCTTGGTGGGCTTTCTCTCCATTCTAGAATATAAGGTGTATTAGTTTTCGTGCAAGTCAACCATTTGAATCTTTGACCAAGGTTATAGAATAAAATAACAACATCTGCAATACCTAATAGATAAAATACAAAACTATTCTTCGTGATTTATCAAATGATATAAATTTTGTATTGTGGATATTGATATATCTCTACTCCTAATGTCTCAGTTGGTAGGTCGCGTTCCGGGTTTTATTTTCGTCCCACCTCACCCAGTCTTTTTTGGTACTTCTTTGGTACTTGCTCCCACCTTCCGCTCAGCCGAGACGGTTTATTTTCGTACTCCCTCCCACCTTCCAGGTAGTTCCCTCCATGCAAAAAAATCGAACCAACCAATCTCTACTCCTAATGGAGCAGTTGGTAGTCTTTGCCGGTCAATTTTCGTCCCACCACTTTCGTCCGGTTTTTTCGTAGGTTAACTGTCGTAGATTTTTTTCGTCGCCTTCCCCACTTCATCGGTTTATTTTCACTTCACCCTCTCACACAACGAAAAAAACTGAACGGATCAGAACTTTCCATACTGACGCAAATTATTTAGTAATGTCTTTATGTAAAAGAATCAATCACAATCAATCTCTAAAGATCAAATCTAAATTAATTAATCTTCATAACTTTTGTTTCCTTTCGAATCACGTCCATAACTTTCCTTCCTTGTTTGGGCAGAAACTGTTTGGTAGCAGAGATTAGGAAGCTTCCTATGAGTGTAGTAATAGGAAGTATTCCTTTTCTTGATGATTTGTTTCCATGCATGATGATAGTAAATTATGCCAACATTCACCACTATTTATCAATGTCATCAATCGTATCCATTTCTACCAGTTTTAAGGGAATCTGCTCGCTATGTCTTTTTAAGGGGATCCGCTCGCTAAGTCATCGTCGCATGTTATTTTCACAAACAATCTCTACTCCTAATGGAGCAGTTGGTAGCCTCGTACGGTTTATTTTTGTCCTCCTCCCACCTTCCCTGGTTTTTTTTCATCCTCTCTCCCACCTTCCAATTTCGTTGGTTTTTTTCGTCGGTTTTTACTCGCCTCCTCCCACCTCCCAATTTCGTCCGGTTTTTATTCGTCCCACCTCCCACCACCCCCTCGTACTGGTTCTTTTTCTCTGCACTCTTTCCTTGCAAACCAATAATTTCCTAACATACAAAAGATCACGAATCTATCTTTCCTTACCCGAACCAATCGCGCCCTACATCAATGCATTTCTTTATTAAGAAAACTAACACGTAAATCTTAACGCATTGCAAACAAATCCCGTTATGGACCTAATTAATTTATTATGGAATCTATACGTGGTCGCATTGGTTCTTTTTCTCTCCACTCTTTCCTTGCAAACCACTAATTTCCTAACATACAAAAGATCACGAATCTATCTTTCCTTATCCGAATCAATCGATCCCTACATCAGTGCATTTCTTTATTAAGAAAACTAACACGTAAATCTTAACGCATTGTAAAGAAATCCCGTTATGGATCTAATTAATTTATTATGGAATCTGTACATGGTCGCATCTCTCCCCTCGTGAAAAAATCACATCCATCTCCCGTTAAAAAGGAAAAGAGAACATGAACGATCAATCCCACACCCTGCATCTCAGTAGCAAAAAATCGCCCCCGCCTCTGCTACTGCGCCTCGCCGTGTGCCCGGCTCGACCCATGCCTCGCCTGCATGGCTGGACGCCGCCGTCTCCACCGCCACATACAAGAAAATGGTGGGCAGAACCATCCATTCAAATCGCACACCCCCACTCTCCTCCGCAATCCCTAGCCCCGCATCACCCTATCGCTTTCTCGCCTCTCTTTCCCCTCGATGTAGATGGTGCCGAGCGGCGGCCTCGAGCACCGGTAGTGCCGCCCTCTCTATCTTCGCTGTGTCGAGAGATGGGCCGAGGCTATCGTCGGTTCGCGGCCCATGATTGGGCCGTCCTCGGTTGTCGCGCACCACCGGCTCCACCTAACGTGCCCGACCCTCTCCGCTTTCGACCTTCCGGTGACCACATCCCTCCGCGCCTCCATCCATCATCCACAAGGCCACTCCCTGCACCCACCCTCCTAAATTCTCCATACCGGCGGACAATCACCGAAGATCCAAGTTGGCCCGATATCAATTTTCTTACATGCTTTCTTTATCAGTTGGTGATGGGAATGGGTTCCAATTTCTCTCTCTGACTGTGGATTCGCAGGCAAGAAGCGCTTCTACATGCATCCTCCTGTCGGTCCCTAAAGTACCAAGGTAAATGGTTGATGTTGTGTTTGTCTAGGATGATATATGTTGGCTCTGTTCTGGTTCATCCGAGCAGTTTGGTGACTAATTTACTGATAATTTAATTATATTAATTAAATGAGTCGGGTGTATCGTCGTGCATTTATCTTGCCAGTAATGTTCTGTGATGCTCTGATGCACTTTGGGAATTGGTTATCTTGTCTTCAGTGCAGAACATTTGTTTATTAATGCATGAGAAGAATCCTTGTTACTACCTTGAACCTGTTTTATAATCCATATTGTTATGCACTAGCGCGTGTGCGTGTGAAATAGATGGATTATGGTCCCGTACCCAATAAGATGAATATGTGTGTGTGTTAGAGAGAGAGAGAGGGAGAGGGGGAGAGAGAGTGAGGAGGAGGGAGGGAGAGAGTGTGTGTGAGAATTTGATGGTAAAAATGTCGTCAATGTCACTTGATATGTATGAGAATATTAAATATAATATTAACATAATTGATATTGAACTCTTAAAGTTAATGTGGCCCCGTTACAACGCACGGGTGTTCTTCTAGTTTTTCTAAAAACTTGGTGAAACATGCACTCGTTTGACTTTTGAAAAAAAACCTTATATAAAGGAACGGATGGAGTATTTCACAAAAATAAAATAAAAAATATACTTATGAAGATAAGAATAAAACAGAAAGCCGTAATAAAATAAAAAAATAAACAGAAAAAAACCGTGAAGGAAAGAAGAAAATAGAAAAAAAAACTGCCAATATGCGTGAAAAATAAACAGAAACCAGAAAACCCGCAGCGAACAGCCACACACACAAGCAGAAAATGGGCCAGGCCCAGTAGCAGCGGCGTAGCGCCCTTAACTGGGCGCCCCTCCCAGCCCGCCTTGGCGTCGCCCTCTTCTCTCCTCCTCCTGATTCCTAAACCTTCCGCCGCCGCCGCTGCCTTACGCTTGGCTGCGCCGCTGTAGCCGCCGATAGAGCGCGCACCCCAGCCACCGCCGACGCCATGGGCGGAACGAAGCCCAACCCGAAGGCGAGAACCAATACCCTGGCCCCCAGGGGATCACGCGGCACCGGGAGGGGCCGTGGCAGGGGCAGGGGCAGGGGCGGGGCGGGGAGGCCCGGGGAGAAGCGCAGCCACGGGCCTCATCTTCCCAACAAGCTGCGCCGGGAGCTCGAGTCGCTGGGACCTGCCCGCGACCGGGGCTCCGACGACGACGACGACGACGAGGATGACGTGGTGGGCGAGGACGTGTACGAGTACGAGGAGGGGGTGCCCGAGGAGGAGGCGCGCAAGAACGACCGCTACGACGCCGTCGCCAAGTACGAGTACGACTTCGACAGCGACGACTCCAACGCGGTACGTGCCAATTCTCCCCTGTGCGCGTGATTTTAGCTTAGCTTCTGATTTAGCGGTAAAGATGCAACTTTGCGGGTCTTCTACTCTTGGTGTGTATTGTAGAAGAAAATGGCGAGGTGGTTTCTACCAGTAAAGAAATCTTGGTGTTAAATTACATGCGTATTTGGAAGCAAAGTTATAGTAAACATTTGTGCTTATATATTTTATTAGGACGAGGATGTGCCTTCGGATGAAGGCGAGGATATGGAAGAAGATGATGACGGAGATATGGATGAGGAGAAGCAGATAAGAATACTCCAGGAAACGACAGGAATGCCTAGAGAAGCCTTCGATGGTAATACATTTGGGGCATATTAGTTACTCCCTCCGTCCCATAATATAAGACGTTCTTTGACAGACACTAGTGTCAAAAAAAGTCTTGCATTAGGGGACGGAGGGAGTAGATAGTTAAATACTCCTAGGAGATTGCTATACCTTACATGGAACAAAATTGGGTCACTTATGCTGAATTTCTCTGTGTTTCGTAACAGTTGCTAGCCCCTACACATATTGTAGGTTTTTTAACAAAAGATGTTGAACTAAAAAATGCTGTGCATGAAAGTTTGGTCCTTGTCATGACATTGTAAACATAATGATAAAGATTTAACCGTTTTGTGTCATTTTTAAATAGGCAATAGGAAGAAGAAGGAGAAGAAACAGGCACAGGAGCTGCTTTTGCAGCCTGGAGATGGTCCGGTAACAATTCATGATCTCTTGGATAATATCCAGGATAAGCCTGGGTATAGCAAGATACGTAAGATGGTCCAGCAGCAGGAGAAAAAGCCAATGGTCGTGCAGCCCCCACTTCCAAAAGGGCAGAGGGACAAGATGGACCGTAGTGTGGCATACGTCCTATCCAAGAAGGAAATCGGCAAGTGGGAGCGGATAGTGAAGGACAACCGGGAAGCTGCCACGCTTCGCTTTGAAAATGATTTGAACTTAGGTGTCGATACTGTTGGGGCAATTGCTAGCAAATTTGAACCAAGGTCATCATTTGAGAAGCAGATGGCTGGTGTGTTTAACAACACAGAAATTATGGAAGCACACAAGAATGATGGTGCTAAAATCTTGGAACTTAACAAGGTATGTTGCTTTATCTCACTTCACTAGACCAGTTAGGTACTTTATGAGTGTTAATGCTTATTGGTTTGCTGACTGGGCATATTTAGTGATAATATGTAATTTTCAAGCTTCAGAGTTCAGAGGTTCCTATGCTAATAGGTTCATGAATTTGTGTAGATGGAGGTGGAGGATGTGAGAGAGCGTCAAAATCGTCTTGCTAAAATGCGCAGCCTTCTGTTTCGTCATGAAATGAAAGCAAAACGTGTGAAGAAGATTAAGTCCAGGACTTACCACCGGTTGATGAAGAAGGACAAGCTGAAGGCAGCAGACTTGGAGGCAGATCCTGAAGCTGCAAAAGACTCTGCTAAGAAACTAGAATTTAAGCGTGCGGAGGTAATTCATAGTTTATTTTGAGGGTTTTTATCATTTATATGCCACTAGTTGTGTCTCACTACTCAGTTTTGCCATTAGAAGTTACAACTACTCAAAAATGCCATCGATCCATGAGATGCTTGCTCAAAAATGCCATTAGACATTGTTGTTTTCACGTCAAACCCGTTAACCATGTTATATGACAAAAATAAGCCTAGACCCACATGTCTGTTCTCTCTACTCACAATGATAAGTGTTCCCCACTTGTCAAGAGTAACCAAGCGAATAATTTTATAGGAAAATAAAAACCCTGTTGGGATCAAGTAGGCCCCACACTTTATTATAGTGAGATAGAGGGAGAGCTGGCATGTTGGTCCATAGGTATTTATGTCGTTATAACATGGCAAAAGAGATTTGAGATCACAATAATGGTATCCAGTGGCATTTTGAGCATGTGTCTAACGAAGCGATGGCATTTTTGAGCGGTTGAAATTCCTAGTGGCAAAACTGAGTAGTGGGACACAACCGGTGGCATAAATGATAAAAACCCAATACAATTCCCTTGTATATCTCCCTGTTAACTTTGCTAATCTATCTATCAGGAAAGGATGACACTGAAGCACAAGAATAATTCGAAATGGGCAAAGCGAATCTTGAAGCGTGGCTTGTCTGTTCAAGACGATGGCACTCGAGATGCTATTACAGCACAACTCCAACAGCATGCTCTTCTTACTAGAAAAATGAATTCCATAAAAGATGGATCTAGTAGTAGTGATGAAAGTTCTGATGACGACGACGATGATGAAGACGAAGATGAAAGCAAATTAGAAGCAAAGCTTCTGAACAGAGGGAAAGAAAAGATTCGTAAAGTGATTGAAGAAGATAATGAGATTCCAAAGTCTGGAGTTTTTTCATTGCCTTTCATGGTGCGCTTTCAGTTTTACATCGTGTTCCTGTTTGTGCATATGTTTACTAAATATAATTTTGCTTGCGTTGCTGCTGTTGCATCACAACCCATCATCATAATTGTTTTCTTATCTGCAGGAGCGTGCTATGAAAAAGCGTGCAGATGCAACTTATGAGCAAACACGGCTAGATTATGAAGAATTGGAGGAATCCTTAAGGAAATTGGAGGATGACAACACCGAGGAGAATGTAGATTCAATGAAGGTGACAGGTAAAAGAACTTTTGGGCCTGTGAAAAGGGCACATGAAGAGGCAAACAAGAGGCCAAAATTAGGTGATGCTGACAAGAACAGTGACAGTGAGTATGACTCTGACTCTGGTCAACATTTCGACAGCAGTGAAGTAAATAAGAAGGCAGAATATGCAAATAACAAGGCAGATGATGTCCAACTTGGGACTGCACTGCTCGACAATGAACAACAGAATGATCTATACGTTGTAAGATGTTCTAACCTTTACACTTTTGCAATATCATATGATTTTTATCGTAGAAATCTTATTTATAATCCTGTGTAGAGCTTTGATGGTACTAGAAAAAGCCAAGGCCCAAAGACAGACATTGAAGTTCGAATGTTAGCCGATAATTCGTGGAAGAAGGTACTTGTACTGGCACCTTGTGTTGAAAGCTCTTTGATTCCTTGCCATATTTCTCTTCCATATCTGTAACTTTTGTTACTGACCAGGTCAAAAATAGCAAAACAAATGGTGGTAACAATATTAAAGAGAGTGGCAATAAATCCAAAGTGCAGATCCCTTCTGTGGATTCAAACCCTAAGGTTTGCCTTCAGCACTGACGTTGGTTCCTACTTTCTAATCAAGTTGATTGCTGTTACTCATTGCTTTTTTTGGGGGGTAGCAGCCTCAAAATTCTGATTCAGATTCTGAGGAAGAGATGGTTGACGGTTTCTTGACTGTCTCTGATGAAAAGGAAACTTATGAACTTCCATCGCAAGCTGATCTTATACGTCAAGCCTTTGCTGGTGATGATGTTGAAGCTGAGTTTGAGGATGAGAAAGTGAAAGCTTTAAATGAAGAGGATCCTGAACCTGAAGAACCTGCACTTGTTCCTGGTTGGGGGCAGTGGACTCATGTACAACAGAAAAGAGGACTTCCTTCATGGATGGTGAAAGAACATGAAGATGCCAAAAGGAAGAGGGAAGAAACCTTAAAGAGTAGGAAGGATGCAAAGCTAAAACACGTTATTATTTCTGAGCATGTTGACAAGAAGGTAAAATATGTGCCTTTTTATATATCATATTTGTTTCTGGGATGTTACTTGACCATGAACTGTTGCTATTAAGCAATAATTTGGAGTACTCTGCTGTTTGCAGGCTGAAAAACTTTTAGCAACGAATCTTCCTTTCCCGTACACCTCAAATGATGTGTATGAAAATAGCATGCGTATGCCTCTTGGACCTGATTTCAACCCAGCAATATCACTGTCTGCTCTTAACCGACCTGCGGTGAGTACATCTAAATCTAGCTGATGCATGAAGCTTTTAAGCATTTAAGATCATTAATGGTTGTGTGGAGTGATCCAAAGCTGCACTTTGGAAGTTACAACTATTCATCCTACTGCATGTACAGTGAGAGTTTATTTCTTGTGCATATGCAACCAAGGTGTTTGTTTATAATGCTTGTTTAGGATTTTTATTTTGTTTATTATATTTACATTCTGGATAGAGAATGTTATATGTACTCCCTCCGTTCCTAAATATAAGTCTTTTTAGAGATTCCAATATGAACTACATACGGAGCAAAATAAGTGAATCTACATGCTAAAATACGTCTACATACATCCGTATGTAGTCCATATTGAAATCTCTAAAAAGACATATATTTAGGAATGGAGGGAGTACATATATTTGATGATTAATCTCTCTTGACGATAAGACTTCTTTTCTGTGAATACTAAACCATATTTGATGATAATGTTTTTCTTGATTATAATACTTCTCTTACCAGAATAGTAAAACACTCTTGGAAATACTTGTACACTTAAGTCCCCAGGCTCTAATTTTGTACTTAGCTATGTTCCACTATAATTGTCGACAACCCACCAGACACGCAGACTGAGAAAGCACCAATTCTAAGAAATGACCATTCATACCCCTATTAGATGACATACTAGCTGCATCCACTTATCCTCTCCTGAAGCATTTACCACGGGTATAGATCTGTCATGAACTAGGGTTCGTGAGGTTAAATAGCACCAGAGGGATGGCCGGGCAGTATGGCCGATCTATGAGAGGGGTTGACTTGGGGATTTGAGGACGAAGTAGATGGGAGATATCAAACTATTCTTGCTTGATGAGAATAGATACACCAAGACTCTTTATGTAGAGCTGGTCTCCTGGCCCTAACAAATGAACTATATAGATCTCATCTCTAAGTGATATTTTGAGAAAATTGTCTTAAGCTCAAGCCAAGGGGTATCTTATTCTAATTAATCAAATAAATTATTTAAGGTAGATAACAGATAACAAATGAATCTAGGGCCAGGTTGGGCCTGGCATAGTGGCATGTGGGTCACCACAAAAGTGGAAACTTCACAAACAACTATACCCTTGATTCCCTTGATGCAGTTATTTTGAAATAAGAATCTGAGGCTGTGGACAATTTTCTTGAAGCAATAATGACCAATACATTAACTTTTTGTCAACCCCTTGTGCGGCAGCAGTTGATTAAGACGTGCTTCTATGGTTCTAATTGCTGTTTTCTGTCCTACCTTTCAGATTGTGAAGAAGCCTGGTGTTGTTATTAAGCCAATACAGTACGGGGAGATTGATCCGCATGAGAAGCCTGATGAGCTCAAGCGGGTCATTCAGAGAGTAAAACCGAATCCGAACATAAAGAAGGCCTCTGCGAAACAAGCGAAGAGGACAGCTTCACATCGGAGGAACTGATGAGACAGTAGTCAATACATACCCAGTTGGTGAGAGATGCGCATAACAGAATGCGGACCTGGGTTTTCTTGCCATAGCTATTTTCAAACACTTGAGAAGTATACAAAGATTCTTCTCATGCAGTCAAACGACAGCTTTGGTTTTGCTATTGGAAGCGGGGTTTTGGGGTGCGATTGTTCCTGCACCAGGGCCGGAATATGTTTGTACCAGGGAAGTCGCAAGTTAGGATAGTGTTTTTGTCTATTTGGTATCTATGTATAACAAAATTCTAAACACATTTGCTTCTCGTCCTGTCTGCTCCTAGATTCAACAGGTCTTCCACACAACGTATTTTCAAATCTTAAAGTTTGAATACCAATTTTTTTCTACCTTTAATTTATCAAATCTGAGCTATTCATGTATCTATATCTATATACTAATCCTATATACCTAAGAGATTCATCCCCACTATCCTATTTATCTTAACATGCAAGCTATCCACATCATCAAGTAGGTCCACTAATTTATATCTCTTAACATGCAGCCATCTAATCACAGCACATATGCCATGTCAGCAACCCTGTTTTGATGGTCAGTAGTTCCACTTCTGCCGTAACAACCGATCAAACCCAGCCATGGTGCAGCCACGTCTCACTAATCGCTAATTATTCCGCTGCTGCATGAATGACGGTGTAAAAAAAGGCACGGCGTGTAGTCGATTCATTTTCTGCACGCCTGTACGAAGCTAGGATTTTTGCACCAAGAATCCAAAAAAGAAAGAATTTTTGCATCTAATGTCCAACGGGCCAGTTACTGTAAGGCTGTTTTGGTTTTGCACGTAGATGGGCTTGGTCGTTCGACCTATAGCCCATGTAACTAAACGCATCTAATTGGGCTAAAAAAAGTAACGCATCTTAATCAATGTATCCGGCTTATCGCAGTAGGACAATGAGGGTTCCGTCGTTTTGTCTTCTGCTAGGCGCCGCCACGACCGACGCCCCATGAAACGGCAGCAAATATCCAGATTAAACGACACCATTCATCACATCCCATTACCCCCCTACCCCCCTCCATTATCCTACATATGCGAAAGAAACTGCTAGATTTAAGCAGCCATCGCCTCATTGTAAGCATACCACTCGTCATCACGGCAAGATGGAGCTACATATTGCGCCACCCCGCCGTGCCTGACGGAACCACGGCATGCCTACCGCTGGTCACCGGTGCCCCGCATCTGCTTCGCTCGGTCGACCGTTCATATGGTCTTCACTGGGCTGAACTCCTCTATCATTGGCGCCAATCTTCCAATCAACAAGGTAAATGGGATACAATATATAATACATGACTCTTTACTCGATTCCTTTTACATTATCTAATCTGAAGGTCATCATTATTAACCATCACATATTAGAAAAAAATGAAACTCCATGGGCACTAGCATCCATGGATTATTGATATAGAAGAAGCATCCCTCATGAGAATTCCAGAAATTCGTCCCCGACGTGGATCGAACTCTGGTCGTTAGGTTTACAATCATGCGCCCCCAACCACTGGGCTATGCCCACGTCCTCACCATCACATATTAGGATTGAATCTTCTGTGTTTTTGCATTTGTTCAGATAAGTTTTGACCTGTACTTTCAGGAACAGTCCACCGGTCCGTATCTTCATGTAAAAGGAATTGAGGAAAGAGTCATGGATTTGTACGATTGAATGTTCCGTCTCTTCCTCAAAGAAACAGATCGCACAGGTCCAGATTTGTGATAGACAAACTCCTCAGATTGCAGTCTACGTTCTCTGATCAAATATCCTCAAGGTTATGCCAATGTTTTTGATTGTGTGATCGACATGCTATTCGCTGAAAGTATGCTAGCATTACCAATCTCTCTCTTTGTTTTCAGAATACTGGATGTGTGGTTGATTGCTGAGTGAAGTGCACTGTAGGTCCCTAAACTATTCGAGGGGTGTCAACCAGGTCCTCGAACTATGAAAATCGACATGTGGGTCCTCGAACTATTGTAAGTGTCTCAGTCACGTCCAAAACCTGCCCGACCCAGTCTGACCTACCGTTGACTGTTGCCACGTCGGACAGGGGTAACGGAGGTGGATGGATATTTACAAAAAACACCCCGAATCGTTTCAGATCTCCATTCCCCAGTCCTTGCCTCTTCTTCTCCTTCTCTCCCGATCTCTCTCACGGCGATTTGGGGGCGGCGGCGCCATGGTTCGGAGCTGGAGCGCGTCAGCGAGCTCTTCCTGGCCGCCTTCCTCTGACCCTGAGGCTGGTGCATCTCTCCCTCTACTTAAGTGCTACACGTGCGGCTGGAGGCAAGTGATTCGTCTGGTTTCCAAATCTGACAGGAATCCAGGACGGGTTTTCTTCAAATGCCCTAATCACAAGGTCACTTTCGTTGTTTGAGTTAGTCTTCACTTTCGAATCAATAAGATTTCTCAAATTTTCTGCTCTTTGTTTGCTTGTTTTTTTTATTTTTTTTATTTTGGCAGAGAGGGTCACATGGATCTTGTGACTGCTATCACCGGATAGATGAATATTTGGATCTTGTTTTGTGCCATGGTTATAATATTCCTAAAGAGGAGGTGGAGTACATTGCAATGATTTCCAAGCCCTATCTGGACAGGGAGATGACAACCAAAGGAACGAAGCCAAACATTCGTGCTAGTTTCATAGAGAAAGATAGCAGGGTAGAAAGTGTGGTCAAGAAGATTAGCAACATTTCTGGAAATCAGATGAGCCAGATTGCTGAAGATATCAAGCTTCAGTTGGATCTTGTTGTAGGCATAGGTTGGAAGATTCTGCTTGTTTGTACCATGATTCTTGCCGTGAACTTGTATGCTGTTGTAATGAAGTAGGAGCTGAAATGTGTTTTTAGTTGCCAAATGTGCAAGAAACATTGGCAGTGAACAATGTATGGTGCATGTAGCGATGACATTATGAAATATTTCCAGAATGTGCTTTGCAATATTCCCAGAATGTGTAAGCATGACAAATTTTGGCAAGCATTTCATCACATTTTTAACAAGCACTATCATAACAGGTTGTTCACAAAAGACATACATAATTGGCATGAAATCAATCATCATTGATTAGCTGAATGCATAACAAGTTTTGTCACAAAAGAGGAGTGCATCCAAAAGAGAGGGACAGTAGCATCTATCATAGCAGGTTGTTCACAAAGGACACATATGCACTCCATACGCTATTACAAGGTGTGGATCAAAACCTACAGCCAAGACATGGGCATGAGCTCAGGTTTCCTTCAACACCTCAAGGAGCTTTTCTCTCTATGCATTAATCTTTATGCACTTTCTTTGCCTTTGTTCTTCTGGCCTGTTTTGCTGCTTCAGTTACACCAACAGCAGCATCTGTTTGGGAGGCTTGAGTGGCTGCTCTAGGAGGCACAAAGGCTTGCCTAACAGCCGCTTTAGGAGTTGTCTTTTTCTTCTTAGTTTGTAGATTTTTCTTCAGAAATTGTGCACTGGTTGTAGCCCTGGGCACCGGCTATTGGAATGATGCAGTCATTGGGATCAACTCCTATGGCTGTTAGAAGTATTCCTCCATGCTTTGTCTTAAGGTGGCAACCATCCAAACAAATTACTGGCCTACATCCTTGCAGAAAACCCCTCTTACATGCATCTATAGACATGTACAATTTGTCAAAAAGAACACCATTTTTCAGTTTCAAATAGAATGTGCTACCAGGATTTTGTGTTCTCAGCTCTTCTGCAAAATCCCACAACATATTGTACTGTTTTTGCTCATCTCCTCTAATCTTTCTGATTGCTTCTCTCTTTGCTCTAGCAAGCTTGCTCTTGGTGGCTGCCATATTGTAATCCTCTTGCACATTACTTCCCAGGGTTCTCAATGAAATTGATTCATCTGTCCTCACCTTCTCAACATACTTCTTTGCTATGTAACTAGCAGTGAATTGCTTCACCTCCCACTCCCTACTGCTAGTGTGCTCATCTATGTATTTTTTCAGCATTATGCACTTTGTTCTGCTATCCTTTGAGGCAAAGAACTCCCAGGGGCAACCTGGGACACAATGAGCTTTCACTCTAATTTTGTCGTTTTTTGGTGTCTTTATAGCTACCCTGTTCTTAACAGCATACTCTGCCAAAGCTGTCCTAACCTCTACAATTGATGAAAAGACCATTCCAACTTTGAACACAGGATTTTTCATGTCTTCAGGCCTAAAACTTTTGAACTTCAAACTGTTCTCACCTCCTTCTTCATCTGAATCTGGGAGGTCCAGCTCCTCCTCTTCTTCCACCAAATTCTTGCCCTTACTTGCATTTCCCTTTTCCTTTGAGCTTCCAATATCCTTGTCCTTGTCCTTGTCCTTGCTCTGCTCTTCCTCCTCTGCATCTGCATCAACATACTTCTCATATAGGTTGTCATCATCTTTATCGAACTCATTATCGGAGTCCACAAACTCTGATCCACTACTACTGTCTTCACCCCCAGAACTGTCCTCTTCAACTTCTGGTTCAAACTGAGCCCTCCTCCTATTGCTTCTCCTCTCATATGTGAACTGATGCCCTGCATTACTATTCCATGCCTCAGCCTCTCTCCTGACAAAATTTCTCTGAAGTTTTGCTCTCTGTTTGGGGCTGATGACATTATCATAGAAGGGTGGAATATCCAGTGGCTTTCTCTTTGTAGGAGTAAAAACCTTAGGCAGCTCAGGGCCTCCAGTCATTGGAATGTCATTATCACTGAAGATTGATCTCTCCAGATCTTTATCATTCACATATAGCTCAAAAGTTTTGATCTTGCTGACCACAGACATCATATAATTTGTGTCAGCATCACACCCGAGCACTCGCAGATCACCAAACAATGATTTCCCTGGCAGCAACCAATACACTTCCAACCTTGTGACATCTGCATAGCCACACTGCCTAACAAAATCTTCTATCCAAAGCAGAGACCATGTGTCCACTTCACAACAATCAAATGTGTCAATACGCTCATCTACATATGTCTTGTTTGGGCCGTCACCACAAAAGAACCCACTGTGATGAATCTCTACTGAAAAGAGGTCGTCGTTCGGTCCTACGTGCAAAGAGAGGGAATCGAGCATCAGGAAGTTGCGCACAAACCTAACCCTAACCAATTCGGATCAAATCCTAACCCTAGTCACAAATCGATTGAGGGGACAGAGAGGAACATACCGTACTATGGAGGAGGATCTCCAGGGAGCCGTCGTACCGGAGCCATCGACGCCTAGGCAGGCGCCGCCGTCTCTGTGAGGCCACACCAAATCGCCAAGGCGCCGCCGGCCCCAAATCGCCGTGAGAGAGATCGGGAGAGAAGGAGAAGAAGAGGCAAGGACTGGGGAATGGAGATCTGAAACGATTCGGGGTGTTTTTTGTAAATATCCATCCACCTCCGTTACCCCTGTCTGACGTGGCAACAGTCAACGGTAGGTCAGACTGGGTCGGGCAGGTTTTGGACGTGACTGAGACACTTACAATAGTTCGAGGACCCACATGTCGATTTTCATAGTTCGAGGACCTGATTGACACCCCTCGAATAGTTTAGGGACCTACAGTGCACTTCACTCTTGATTGCTTGACCAAGTGATTTAAAGGTATGCATAGATTAAAAGTTGTGTATTTGTTGAGTTCTAATCTCAATGGTTTGTTTTGGTTGATTTTTTTCTTCAAGAATTCACTTTCTTACGCAACTAACCCCTGGTGATAATTCTTGATTATATCTCCTAAATTAATCTCACTCTGTCGTTAACTTTCTTCATGCACCTTCATTTCTGTTCATGCAGATTATAGTGGTCAGCAAAAGTTGGAGTTCCCATTTCCTGTAGGCCATCCCCCTCATGGCATTTGTAGCACGTAGCAGGCTATTCTGGTTGCTCCTTTCCTAATCCTCCCTACTTTAGCCTGCTATAATTCTATTACATGATTTTCTTATTATTTTTTGCCATGCCTTCTGTAGTTTTGTTCATTGGACGGAAGATCGTATTGTTTGTAAGCCTCAAGGATGCATTTTATTGGTTTGTTTCCTAGATTGTGGTCAAATTTTGCAAAATGATGTCTGAATAATAGATGATTAAGATACATGGAGGGCTGGAGTCCCACATTTTTTTTGACTTAAAATAGTACGACATCTTATACAAATAAATTAATCCTTAACAAGGTTTGCACAAGATAAAAATAAGGAAAATAATTACATCAGATTAACGAGCCATTATTTGAGTACTATAGATGCTTTCATAACTCTATGGAGGAACACCATATAAAATTCATGTTTAAAAGTTTTGCTCAAATTGTTCGAGCCCATGCCACCTCACCATCATGCCTTCATTTGATCTTATGAAAAATATGAAGAGTCCATTTGGATTCCAATTTTTTTTTTACCAAAGTGTCTTCTTTTTTTCAGTATCGTTCAAAACTGCGAAAGCCAAAAATTAAGCCTGAAGTGCTAATGACATGTTCACATAAAAATCGTAGATTAACTTGCTGAATGGATTATATGATTTCCTCATTTTTGTTGCCAATTCTAAAGCATATGTACTACCATGCATGAAAAAATGCTACTTTTATTAATATAAACAGCAAATATATAATAAATCATTTGTATATTTGGTTTTAGTTTTCATATTAAATTCAAAAGTCATGTTTCATACTATCAAATCATTTTAGTATATATTGCAATCTATTCCGCAGCAACGCGCGGGGTATTATCTAGTATAAAAAGACCGAGAGGCAGATGTAATTAATCTCAGACATCAACCCATGTCAATCAAACATTTTACCATGCAATTAATGTTTGTGCTAATAACATAATTAATGAGTAGTAATTTATATCCTGCCTATTAACATGCCATTAATTTCCCACCTAATATGAATGTGCATTGCATGCATTTACTAGTAAACTTCAAATTAGAGAAATCAAAATCTCCCATTTGTTAAATTGGTTCATTAGGCTATCAGACCTTACCATATTTTTGGTCTGAATGGTCCACACACTTTTAGACCTTCAACGTGGCAACCCCATTTAGGACGGATCAGTCTGTATGTCCGCCATGTAGGTTTCGAGACCATGTTTCCAATAGGGGCTCATCGGCTCCTCATCTACCTGCATTCAAGACTGGCCGCCCAACGCGTCATCTGAGGAGTCTATTTCGGATACCAAAACCGCCTTACGCCCCCCTAAACCTTATGCTCACTCCCTCTCCCAGAGATCTTGCCCATCGCACCGCTTTCGACCACCTCGCCGCATGGGAATGAAGAATACGTGGGAAGAGGCCTTGTGAAGCTGATGGTGTGGTACGACAACAAGTCTAGTGTGCCGCCACCTCGCCGCGACGACGAATTTGGCTGCAGGGGCAACTCCGACTCACAATCAGACACATCGTCGCCGCATTCCACCCCGACGAATGTGCCTCGCCGGCGCATGACGTCGAGTCTGTCTTCCTCCATCGTGAAGTAGGAGCCCCCCTCCGACCTCCGATGATGGTGACGTTGATTGGGAGGCGGCGGTGATGAGTCCAAAATGTGTGATGTTTCATTTTGTGCTTACATAATAGGCTTTGTGGAATTTTACCGCATTCGCGCATGTCTTATTGTCAATTTTCCTTACGCTGCACTCTTGGAAAGAAATGAAGCATCAAGGAGAAAACTTCAGAAAATGGTGATAAAATCACGTCCATAAATGTGATACATTATTACCATTGAAGAATGAAGCATTTTGGAGAAAATAGGAGGATGTGCGGCACTTCCAGAGCGCAAGACGACGACTGGTATGAGTGCACCCGCTTGTACCAGCTACCGCCACCGCCTCCTGGTCGACTAATTCCACCCTGTGGAATCAGGTCGTGAATTAGAGACACACAGATCCCAGAAGCGCATCCAGAACAAAGAACTCTAGCCTTCGGAAGGCATCTAGAGGGGTGATCAATCTAAGGACTTCACCGCCACCGCGCAACATCAAGAGGGCATCATCACCATCACCATCTCGTCCCTATCCATTTGTAATACAGTAGTTGGGGTGAATTCGATTTTGTATTACTTTTGTGAACTCATCATGTTCATTATAATTCATCTCATAACGTTTCTGCCCTTGATGTGCGAGTAATCTCTCTAGTTCTTGGGGATATGAAGGAACCCTAGTATGTAATAGATCTTTTGGTATATGATTTGATACCCTCTATATGTTTATGTTAATAGTCTTTCTGATGTTGGGCGAAGTCGACCATCCAACATATACTAGTTTTAGACGGAAGGTTATTACTGTTGGTGTGACGGCTGGTTGCGGAGGTAGGTTAGTGACGCGGGAGAGGCCCCTTGATTATCATTCAGTAACTGGAGTGGGGATGAATGATAGTGTTGGGGAATGTAGTAATTTTAAAAAAATCAACGCACACGCAAGATCATGGTGATGTATAGCAACGAGAGGGGAGAGTGTTGTCCACGTACCCTCGTAGACCAAAAGCGGAAGCATTATGACAATGCGGTTGATGTAGTCGTACGTCTTCACGATCGACCGATCCTAGTACTGGACGTACGACACCTCCGCGATTTGCACACGTTCAGCTCGGTGACGTCCCACGAACTCACGATCCATTAGAGTGTCGAGGGAGAGCTTCGTCAGCACGACAGTGTGATGACGGTGATGATGAAGCTACCGGCGCAGGGCTTTGCCTAAGCACTACGACGATATGACCAAGGTGGATTATGGTGGAGGGGGGCACCGCACACGGCTAAGAGATCAATGATCAACTTGTGTGTCTATGGGGTGCCCCCTTGCCCCCCTATATAAAGGAGCAAGGGGGAGGCCGGCTGGCCTTAGGGCGCGCCAAGGAGAGGGGGGAGTCCTCCTCCTAGTAGGAGTAGGACTCCCCCTTTCCTAGTCCAACTAGGAAGGGGGAAGGGGAAAGGAAGGAGAGGGAGAGAGGGAGGAAAGAGGGGGTGCCGCCCCCCTCCTTGTCCAATTCAGACTCCCAAGGGGGGGGGGGGCAGCCCATGGCTCCCTCCTCTCTCTCTCACAAGGCCCATGTTGGCCCATTGGTTCCCCCGGGGGTTCCGATAACCCCCCCAGCACTCCAATAAATATCCGGTGACCCCCGGAACTCATCCGTTGTCCGAATATAGTCGTCCAATATATCAATATTTATGTCTCGGCCATTTTGAGACTCCTCGTCATGTCCATGATCACATTCGGGACTCCAACTATCTTCGGTACATCAAAACAAATAAACTCATAATATCGATCGTCACCGAACGTTAAGCGTGCAGACCCTACGAGTTCGAGAACTATGTAGACATGACCGAGACACGTATTCGGTCAATAACCAATAGCGGAACCTGGATGTTCATATTGGCTCCACATATTCTATGAAGATCTTTATCGGTCAAACCGCATAACAACATACGTTGTTCCCTTTGTCATCAGTATGTTACTTGCCCGAGATTCGATCATCGGTATCTCAATACCTAGTTCAATCTCATTACCGGCAAGTCTCTTTAGTCGTTTCGTAATGCATCATCCCGCAACTAACTCATTAGTCACATTGCTTGCAAGGCTTATAGTGATGTGCATTACCAAGAGGGCCCAGAGCTACCTCTCCAACAATCGGAGTGACAAATCCTAATCTTGATCTATGCCAACTCAACAAGTACCATCGGAGACACCTGTAGAGCACCTTTATAATCAGTGCTACGTCTTGAGCTTGCGTTGGTTTTCCTTGAAGAGGAAAGGGTGATGCAACAATAGTAGCGTAAGTATTTTCCTTAGTTTTTTAGAACCAAGGTATCAATCCAGTAGGAGGCTCCTCAAAAGTCCCACGCACCTACACAAACAAACAAGAACTCACAACCAATGCAATAAAGGGGTTGTCAATCCCTTCATGGTCACTTGCGAACGTGATATCTGATAGAGATAAAATATTAAGATAAATATATTTTTGGTATTTTATAATATAGATTGGAAAAGTAAAGATGAAAATAAAAGTAGAGTGAAAGCTTATATAATAAATGATAGACCCGGGGGCCATAGGTTTCACTAGTGGCTTCTCTCAAGATAGCATAAGTATTACGGTGGGTGAACAAATTACTGTCGAGCAATTGATAGAAAAGCGAATAATTATGAGATTATCTAGGCATGATAATGTATATAGGCATCACGTCCATGCCAAGTAGATTGACTCCTACCTGCATCTACTACTATTACTCCACACATCGACCGCTATCCAACATGCATCTAGAGTATTAAGTTCATAAAGAACAGAGTAACGCATTAAGAAAGATGACATGATGTAGAGGGATAAACTCATGCAATATGATATAAACCCCATCTTTTTATCCTCGATGGCAACAATACAATACGTGCCTTGCTGCCCCTGCTGTCACTGGGAAAGGACACCGCAAGATTGAACCCAAAGCTAAGCACTTCTCCCATTGCAAGAAAGATCAATCTAGTAGGCCAAACCAAACTGATAATTCGAAGAGACTTGCAAAGATAACTTAATCACACATAAAAGAATTCAGAGGAGATTCAAATATTTCTCATAGATAAACTTGATCATAAACCCACAATTCATCGGATCTCGACAAACACACCGCAAAAAGAGTTACATCGAATAGATCTCCAAGAAGATCAAGGAGAACATGGTATTGAGATTCAAAGAGAGAGAAGAAGTCATCTAGCTAATAACTATGGACACGAAGGTCTGTGGTAAACTACTCACAACTCATCGGAGAGGCTATGGTGTTGATGTAGAAGCCCTTCGTGGTTGATTCCCCCTCCGGCGGAGCGCCGGCGAAGGCTCCAAGATGGGATCTCACGAATACAGAAGGTTACGATGGTGGAAATAGTTTTTCATGGTCGCCTCTGATGTTCTCGGGGTACGTGGGTATATATAGGAGGAAGAAGTAGGTCGGTGGACGCCCGAGGGGCCCACGAGATAGGGGGCGCACCCAGTAGGGGGGGGGGGCGCCCTCCACCCTCGTGGCCTCCTCGATTGCTTCTTGACTTGCACTCCAAGTCCTCTGGATCACGTTCATTCCAAAAATCACGCTCCCGAAGGTTTCATTCCGTTTGGACTCCGTTTGATATTCCTTTTCTTCGAAACACTGAAATAGGCAAAAAAACAGCAATACGGGCTGGGCCTCCGGTTAGTAGGTTAGTCCCAAAAATGATATGAATGTGTAAAGTAAAGCCCATAAACATCCAAAACGGGTAATATAATAGCATGGAACAATCAAAAATTATAGATACGTTGGAGACGTATCAAGCATCCCCAAGCTTAATTCCTGCTCGTCCTTGAGTAGGTAAATGATAAAAACAGAATTTTTGATGTGGAATGCTACCGAGCATAATTATCAATGTAATTTTATTTATTGTGGCATGAATGTTCAGATCCAAATGATTCAAAATAAAAGTTCATATTGACATAAGAAATAGTAACACTTCAAGCATACTAATCAAAGCAATCATGTCTTCTCAAAATAACATGGCTAAAGAAAGTTCATCCCTACAAAATCATATAGTTAGGTCATGCTTCATTTTCGTCCCACAAAAATGCTCCCATCTTGTACACCCCCGATGACAAGCCAAGCAATTGTTTCGTACTTAAATAATCTCAAACTCTTTCAACTTTCACACAATACATGAGCGTGAGCCATGGACATAGCACTATGGATGGAATAGAATATGATGATGGGGATTGTGTGGAGAAAACAAAAAAAGGATAAAGCCTCACATTGACGAGGATAATCAACGGGCTATGGAGATGCCCATCAATTGATGTCAACATGAGGAGTAGGGATTGCCATGCAACGGATGCACTAGAGCTATAAATGTATGAAAGCTCAACAAAAGAAACTAGTGGGTGTGCATCCAATTTGCTTGCTCACGAAGACCTAGGGCATTTTGAGGAAGCCCATCGTAGGAATATACAAGCCAAGTTCTATAATGAGAAATTCCCAGTAGTATATGAAAGTGACAACATATGAGACTCGCTATATGAAGAACATGGTGCTACTTTGAAGCACAAGTGTGGAAAAAGATAGTAACATTGCCCCCTTTTTTCTTTGGGCCTTTCTTTTTTTGGCCTTTTTTATTTGGCCTTTCTTTTTTTTATTTGGGGACAATGCTCTAATAATGATGATCATCACACTTCTATTTATTTACAACTCATGAATTACAACCCAAAAACTAGAACAAGATATGACTCTATATGAATGCCTCCGGCGGTGTACCGGGATGGGCAATGAATCAAGAGTGACATGTATGAAAAATTATGCATGGTGGATTTGCCACAAATACGATGTCAACTACATGATCATGCAAGGCAATATGAAAATAATGATGCGTGTCATGATGATAAACGGAACGGTGGAAAGTTGCATGGCAATATATCTCGGAATGACTATGGAAATGCCATAATAGGTAGGTATGGTGGCTGTTTTGAGGAAGATATAAGGACGTTTATGTGTGATAGAGTGTATCGTATCACGGGGTTTGGATGCACCGGCGAAGTTTGCACCAACTCTCAAGGTGAATAAGGGCAATGCACGGAAGAGGCTAGCAATGATGGAAGGGTGAGAGTGCGTATAATCCATGGACTCAACATTAGTCAAAAAAGAACTCATATACTTATTGCAAAAATCTACAAGTCATCAAAAACCAAGCACTACGCGCATGCTCCTAGGGGGATAGATTGGTAGGAAAAGACCATCGCTCTTCATTGACCACCACTCATAAGGATGCACAATCTAAGAACACCTCATGTTCCAAATTTGTTACACAACTTTAACCATACATGCATGCTACGGGACTTGCTAACTTCAACACAAGCATTCTTTAAATTCATAATCACCCAACTAGCATGACTCTAATATCACTACCTCCATATCTCAAAACAATTATCAAGTATCAAATTGATCATAGCATCCAATTCACTTCCTATGATAGTTTTTATTATACCCAACTTGGATGCCCATCATTCTAGGACCAATTGTATAACCATAGCAAATACCATGCTGTTCTAATAGACTCTCACAATAATATAAGTGAAGCATGATAGACTAACAATTTCTTCAAAAATAAGGCACCGCCGTGCTCTAAAAGATATAAGTGAAGCACTAGAGCAAAAACTATCTAGCTCAAAAGATATAAGTGAAGCACATGGAATATCTAATAAATTCTAATCAAGTGGGCTTCTCCCAAAAGGTGTGTACAGAAAGGATGATTGTGGAAAACTAAAAAGCAAATACTAATATCATACAAGATGCTCCAAGCAAAACACATATCATGTGGCGAATAAAAATATAGCTCCAAGTAAAGTTACCGATAAACGAAGACGAAAGAGGGGATGCCTTCCGGGGGCATCCCCAAGCTTAGACTTTTGGCTATTCTTGAATATCTTGGGGTGCCATGGGCATCCCCAAGCTTAGGCTCTTGCCACTTCTCATTCCATAGTCCATCAAATCTTTACCCAAAACTTGAAAACTTCACAACACAAAACTCAACAGGAAATCTCATAAGCTCCGTTAGTGAAAGAAAGAAAACCACCACATAAGGTACTGTAATGAACTCATTATTTATTTACATTGGTGTTAAACCTACTGTATTTCAACTTTTCTATGGTTCATACCCTTACATACTAGCCATAGATGCATCAAAATAAGCAAGCAACACACGAAAGGCAGAATCTGTCAAAAACAGAATAGTCTGTAGCAATATGTAACTATTGAATACTTCTGGAACTCTAAAACTCCTAACAAAATAGGAAGTCCTGGGAAATTTGTCTATTGATCTACAGCAAAAATATCAACACAAAATCACATTTCTGTGAATTACTAAAATTATTTTCGTGCATGCAAAGTTTCTGTTTTTCAGCAGAATCAAATTAACTATCACCATAGGTTATCCTATAGGTTCTACTTGGCACAAACACTAACTAAAACATAAAAACACATCTAAACAGAAGGTAGATGCAAAATTTATTACTAAACAGAAACAAAAACAAAAACACAAATAAAATTGGGTTGCCTCCCAACTAGCGCTATCGTTTAACGCCCCTAGCTAGGCATAAAAGCGAGGATAGATCTAAGTGGTGCCATAATAATAAGACAGATCCCGAAAACTCATCTCATATTCTCTATGTTCAGCAGCAAGTTTTCTTTTGAGGCAAGCAAAAGTAATCAAAAGGTCTAAATTAATGGGACAAATGTCCCCAAGATCAATCTCAGGAGGTATGGGTTCCTCCTTTGGCCCTTCATATTGCACAACTAATTCATCATTATAAGCATTCTTTTGGCAGAACTTCGTAAGCCTATACTCAAGAGAGTATCCTAGCTCATTGTTTCGAAGAGCAAAATCATTATTAACTTAGGAAATTCTATCAACTAGGACATTGGTAGGAACCTTTTTTCTAGGGTTTTCATTAAAAGCAACATAGTCCAAAGATTGAAAACGCCTACCAAGCGGATCACTTCTATGGGAGGACGACCGGCGTCCACCCTATAGTGCGCAAAGATTTCTTTGGACTCTCTTACTATAAATCTAAACTCATGAGCCAAAAAGATAGTAGCGGCGCGCTTAACAGAAGAATGCTCAATATTAGAAAATTCCAGGAAAATTCTTTGTACGCAAGGATGCATATGCATAAATTGTCTTTCAAGCTCAACTACAAGGATAGCGATAGCATCCGCAAGACTACTAGTTCTATGAAGAATAGAACCTCCCATAGAGGGTAAAGCACCAGCACAAGTAAAGAAATCTTGAATAACCCCTTTCCCAATAATATTACCACTACCGATTCGAAACTTTTTAGTATGCATGATAGGGGGTTCTTCAGCAGGAGCATCAGAATTTTCCATGTTATCATTATTGTCCATATCGACGATAATCTCCCCAATTTCAGACATAACGGCAACCAAAAGCAAGGAGGAAAAAGAGGGCAAGCGGAAAAGAGAGGAGATTGGGAAAGAGAGGGCAAATAAAATGGCAAGGGCGAAGTGGGGGAGAGGAAAACGAGAGGCAAATGGCAAATAATGTAAATGCGAGGGAGATGTGTTTGTGATGGGTACTTGGTATGTCTTGACTTGAGCGAAGACCTCCCCGGCAACGGTGCCAGAAATCCTTCTTGCTATGTCTTGAGCTTGCGTTGGTTTTCCTTGAAGAGGAAAGGGTGATGTAGCAATAGTAGCGTAAGTATTTCCCTCAGTTTTTGAGAACCAAGGTATCAATCCAGTAGGAGGCTCCTCAAAAGTCCCACGCACCTACACAAACAAACAAGAACTCGCAACCAACGCAATAAAGGGGTTGTCAATCCCTTCACGGCCACTTGCGAAAGTGAGATCTGATAGAGATAAAATGATAAGATAAATATATTTTTGGTATTTTATAATATAGATTGGAAAAGTAAAGATGCAAATAAAAGTAGATTGAAAGCTTATATGATAAATGATTGACCCGGGGGCCATAGGTTTCACTAGTGGCTTCTCTCAAGATAGCATACGTATTACGGTGGGTGAACAAATTACTGTCGAGCGATTGATAGAAAAGTGAATAATTATGAGATTATCTAGGCATGATCATGTATATAGGCATCACGTCCGTGACAAGTAGACCGACTCCTGCCTGCATCTATTACTATTACTCCACACATCGACCGTTGTCCAGCATGCATCTAGAGTATTAAGTTCATAAAGACGGAGTGACGCATTAAGAAAGATTACATGATGTAGAGGGATAAACTCATGCAATATGATATAAACCCCATCTTTTTATCCTCGATGGCAACAATACAATACGTGCCTTGCTGCCCCTGCTGTCACTGGGAAAGGACACCGCAAGATTGAACCCAAAGCTAAGCACTTCTCCCATTGCAAGAAAGATCAATATAGTAGGCCAAACCAAACTGATAATTGGAAGAGAGTGGCAAAGATAACTTAATCACACATAAAAGAATTCACAGGAGATTCAAATATTTCTCATAGATAAACTTGATCATAAACCCACAATTCATCGGATCTCGACAAATAAACCGCAAAAAGAGTTACATCGAATAGATCTCCAAGAAGATCAAGGCGAACATGGTATTGAGATTCAAAGAGAGAGAAGAAGTCATCTAGCTAACAACTATGGACCTGAAGGTCTGTGGTAAACTACTCACAACTCATCAGAGAGGCTATGGTGTTGATGTAGAAGCCCTTCATGGTTTATTCCCCCTCCGGCGGAGCGCCGGCAAAGGCTCCAAGATGGGATCTCGCGGATACAGAAGGTTACAGTGGTGGAAATAGTTTTTCGTGGTCACCTCTGATGTTCTCGGGGTACGTGGGTATATATAGGAGGAAGAAGTAGGTCGGTGGACGCCCAAGGGGCCCATGAGATAGGGGGCGCGCCCAGTAGGGGGGCGCCCTCCACCCTCGTGGCCTCCTCGATTGCTTCTTGACTTGCACTCCAAGTCCTCTGGATCACGTTCGTTCCAAAAATCATGCTCCCAAAGGTTTCATTCCGTTTGGACTCCGTTTGATATTCCTTTTCTTCGAAACACTGAAATAGGCAAAAAAACAGCAATACGGGCTGGGCCTCCGGTTAGTAGGTTAGTCCCAAAAATGATATAAATGTGTAAAGTAAATCCCATAAACATCCAAAACGGGTAATATAATAGCATGGAACAATCAAAAATTATAGATACATTGGAGAAGTATCAATCAGCCAGTTACGTTGTGATATTTGGTAGCACACAAAGTGTTCCTCCGGTATTCGGGAGTTGCATAATCTCATAGTCATAGGAACATGTATAAGTCATGAAGAATGCAATAGCAATATGCTAAACGATCAAATGCTAAGCTAACAGAATGGGTCAAGTCAGTCACATTATTCTCTAATGATGTGATCCCGTTAATCAAATGACAACTCATGTCTATGGCTAGGAAACTTAACCATCTTTGATTCAACGAGCTAGTCAAGTAGAGGCATACTAGTGACACTCTGTTTGTCTATGTATTCATACATGTACTAAGTTTCCGGTTAATACAATTCTAGCATGAATAATAAACATTTATCATGATATAAGGAAATATAAATAATAACTTTATTATTGCCTCTAGGGCATATTTCCTTCAGTCTCCCACTTGCACTAGAGTCAATAATCTAGATTACACAATAATGATTCTAACACCCATGGAGTCTTGGTGCTGATCGTGTTTTGCTCGTGAGAGAGGCTTAGTCAACGGGTCTGCATCGTTCAGATCCATATGTATCTTGCAAACCTCTATGTCTCCCTCCTTGACTTGATCGCAGATGGAATTGAAGCGTCTCTTGATGTGCTTGGTTCTCTTGTGAAATCTGGATTCCTTTGCCAAGGCAATCACACCAGTATTGTCACAAAAGATTTTCATTGGACCCGATGCACTAGGTAGGACACCTAGATCGGATATGAACTCCTTCATCCAGACTCCTTCATTTGCTGCTTCCGAAGCAGCTATGTACTCCGCTGCACACGTAGATCCCGCCATGATGCTTTGCTTAGAACTGCACCAACTAACAGCTCCACCGTTCAATATAAATACGTATCCGGTTTGTGACTTAGAGTCATCCGGATCAGTGTCAAAGCTTGCATCGATGTAACCATTTATGACAAGCTCTTTGTCACCTCCATAAACGAGAAACATATCCTTAGTCCTTTTTAGGTATTTCAGGATGTTCTTGACCGCTGTCCAGTGATCCACTCCTGGATTACTTTGGTACCCCCTGCTAAACTGATAGCAAGGCACACATCAGGTCTGGTACACAGCATGGCATACATGATAGAGCCTATGGCTGAAGCATAGGGAACACCTTTCATTTTCTCTCTATCTTCTGCAGTGGTCAGGTATTGAGTCTGACTCAACTTCACACCTTGTAACACAGGCAAGAACCCTTTCTTTGCTTGATCCATTTTGAACTTTTTCAAAACTTTGTCAAGGTATGTGCTCTGTGAAAGTCCAATTAAGCGTCTTGATCTATATCTATAGATCTTGATGCCTAATATATAAGCAGCTTCACCGAGGTCTTTCATTGAAAAATTCTTATTCAAGTATCCCTTTATGCTATTTAGAAATTCAGTATCATTTCCGATCAACAATGTCATCCACATATAATATCAAAAATGCTACAGAGCTCCCACTCACTTTCTTGTAAATACAGGCTTCTCCAAAAGTCTGTATAATTCCATATGCTTTGATCACACTATCAAAGTGTATATTCCAACTTTGAGAGGCTTGCACCAGTCCATCAATGGATCGCTGGAGCTTGGACACTTTGTTAGCACCTTTTGGATCGACAAAACCTTCTAGTTGCATCATATACAACTCTTCTTTAAGATATCCGTTAAGGAATACAATTTTGACATCCATTTGCCAAATTTCATAATCATAAAATGCAGCAGTTGCTAACATGATTCGGACAGACTTAAGCACCGCTACGGGTGAGAAGGTCTCATCTTAGTCAACTCCTTGAACTTGTCGAAAACCTTTCGCAACAAGTCGAGCTTTGTAGACAGTAACATTACCGTCAGCGTCAGTCTTCTTCTTGAAGATCCATTTATTCTCAATGGCTTGCCGATCATCGGGCAAGTCAACCAAAGTCCATACTTTGTTCTCATACATGGATCCCATCTCAGATTTCATGGCCTCAAGCCATCTTGCGGAATCTGGGCTCATCATCGCTTCCTCATAGTTCGTAGGTTAGTCATGGTCAAGTAACATGACTTCCAGAACAGGATTACCGTACCACTCTGGTGCGGATCTTACACTGGTTGACCTATGAGGTTCGGCAGTAACTGATACGTCTCCAACGTATCTACTTTTGCCCTTATTTTGGACTCTAACTTGCATGATTTGAATGAAACTAACCCGGACTGACGCTGTTTTCAGCAGAACTGCCATGATGTTGTTTATTGTGCAGAAAACAAAAGTTCTCGGAATGACCTAAAAATCCACGGAGATAAGTTTTGGAAAATATAAAAAATACTGGCGAAAGAATCAAGGCCAGGGGGCCCACAACCTGTCCACGAGGGTGGGGGCCCACCCTTCTCCCTGGGTGCGCCCCCTGTCTCGTGGGCCCCCTGACGCTCCACCGACCTCAACTCCAACTCCATATATTCCATTTCGCGGAGAAAAAAATCAGAGAGAAAGTTTCATCACGTTTTACGATACGGAGCCGCCGCCAAGCCCTAATTTCTCTTGGGAGGACTGATCTGGAGTCCGTTCAGGGCTCCGGAGAGGGGGATTCGTCGCCATCGTCATCATAAACCATCCTCCATCACCAATTTCATGATGCTCACCGCCGTGCGTGAGTAATTCCATCATAGGCTTGCTGGACGGTGATGGGTTGGATGAGATTTACCATGTAATCAAGTTAGTTTTGTTAGGGTTTGATCCCTAGTATCCACTATGTTCTGAAATTGATGTTGCTATGACTTTGCTATGCTTAATGCTTGTCACTAGGGCCCGAGTGCCATGATTTCAGATCTGAACCTATTATGTTTTCATGAATATATGTGAGTTCTTGATCCTATCTTGCAAGTCTAGTCACCTATTATGTGTTATGATCTGACAACCCCGAAGTGACAATAATCGGGATACTTCTCGGTGATGACCATAGTTTGAGGAGTTCATGTATTCACTATGTGCTAATGCTTTGTTCCGGTTCTCTATTAAAAGGAGGCCTTAATATCCCTTAGTTTCCACTAGGACCCCGCTGCCACGGGAGGGTAGGACAAAAGATGTCATGCAAGTTCTTTTCCATAAGCACGTATGACTATATTCGGAATACATGCCTACATTACATTGATGAACTGGAGCTAGTTCTGTGTCACCCTATGTTATAGCTATTACATGAGGAATCGCATCCGACATAATTATCCATCACTGATCCAATGCCTACGAGCTTTTCACATATTGTGCTTCGCTTATTTACTTTTCCGTTGCTACTGTTACAATTACTACAAAACTATTATCTTTACTTTTGCCACTGTTACCATTACTATCATACTACTTTGCTACTAAATACTTTGCTGCAGATACTAAGTTATCCAGGTGTGGTTGAATTGACAACTCAACTGCTAATACTTAAGAATATTCTTTGGCTCCCCTTGTGTCGAATCAATAAATTTGGGTTGAATACTCTACCCTCGAAAGCTGTTGCGATCCCCTACACTTGTGGGTTATCAAGACTAATTTCTGGCGCCGTTGCCGGGGAGCATAGCTCTATTCTTTGAGTCACTTGGGATTTATATCTGTTGATCACTATGAGGAACTTGAAAGACGAAAGAACTAAGATTTTGCCCTCAACTACGAGGGGAGGTAAGGAACTGCCATCTAGCTCTGCACTAGATTCTCCTTCTGTTATTGAGTAAGCTTGCGACACCTAAACCTGCTACTGCTATGAATTCTGATATGTCGCATGTTATTGATGATGCCACTTCTGCTATGCATGATACTTATGATGAAACTACTTCTGTGCGTGATACTACTTTGCCATTAGGTGAATTTCTTGATGAACAACTTGCTAGGGTTAGAGAGAATGAAATTATTGAAGATGCTATTATTGATGATAGTGATGATGAAAGTTCTCCCCCTGATTATGAATTACCTGTTGTTCCTGAGGGTTATGTTATGAATGAGGAAGCTGCTAGAGCTATCTTTGCTTGCAAAGATAGATATGATCTTAAGAAGTTATTAGCTAAATGGAAGCAGCAATCTCTTAATGCTAGAATGAAACCTGACCCTGCTTTTGCTACTTCACCTATCTGTGTTACTGATAAGGATTATGAATTCTCTGTTGATCCTGAATCTGATCCTTTTTATGGCCTTGAATCTGAAACTGTTGTGGCACATCTTACCAAGTTGAATGATATAGCCACCCTGTTTACTAATGATGAGAAGTCTCGCTATTATTATATCCTTAAGATATTCCCGTTCTCATTAAAGGGTGATGCTAAAACTTGGTTTAATTCTCTTGATCCTGGTTGTGTGCGTAGTCCCTAGGATATGATTTATTACTTCTCTGCTAAATATTTCCCTGCTCACAAGAAACAAGCTGCCTTGCGGGAAATTTATAATTTTGTGCAAATCAAAGAAGAGAGACTCCAACAAGCTTGGGGGAGGCTTCTCCGATTACTTAATGCTTTGCCTGATCATCCTCTTAAGAAAAATGAAATACTTGATATCTTTTATAATGGACTAACCGATGCTTCCAAGGACTACTTGGATAGTTGTGCTGGTTGTGTTTTCAGGGAAAGAACAGTCGACCAAGCTGAATTACTATTGAATAATATGTTGACTAATGAAAATAATTGGACTCTTCCTGAGCCAATTCCTGAGGCAATTCTTGAGCCAATTGAGCCAACTCCTGAGCCTATTCCTAAACCCACTCCGAAGAAGAGAGGTGTTCTATTTCTCAGTCCTGAAGATATGCAAAAGGCAAAGAAATCAATGAAAGAAAAAGGTATTAAAGCTGAAGATGTTAAGAATTTACCTCCTATTGAAGAAATACATGGTCTTAATATACCGCCTGTTGAAGAAACACATTGTCTTGATAACCCGACACAGGTAGTAAAGGTAAATTCTCTCTATAGATATGATAAAGTTGAAATTCCCTCTACTAAATTTCATAGCCCATGCTTAGATGAATTTGATGACTTTATGGCTAGACAAGAAAGTTTTAATGCTTATGTTGGTAGAGAATTAAAGAATAATGCTTTCGAGATAGGACGCTTGAGTGATTATATGGCTAGAGTTAAAGGTGAACTTAAACTCATTAGCAAATATGCTTCTATGGTTACCACTCAAGCTGAGCAAGTACTTAAAGCTCAAAGTGATTTGCTCGATGAATTAAATAATAAACATGACTTTGCTGTTAGAGTGGCTACTAGAACCGGTAGAATGACTTAGGAACCTTTGTATCCTGAAGGCCACCCTAAGAGAATCGAGCAGGATTCTAGAGAAATAATTTAGGGGTACCTAGTTCTTCTAAAAAGAAGAAAAAGAAAAACGATAGGACTTTGCATGCTTCTAGTGAACCTGTTGTAGACACACCTGAGAACCCCAATGATATTTCTATTTCTGATGCGGAAACACAATCAGGTGATGAACATGAACCTAGTGATAATGTTAATGATAATGTTCATGTTGATGCTCAACCTAGCAAAAATAATGATGTAGAGATTGAACCTGTTGTTGATCTTGATAACCCACAATCAAAAAATCAATGTTATGATAAGAGAGATTTTGTTGCTAAGAAGCACGGTAGATAAAGAGAACCATGGGTTCAGAAACCCATGCCCTTTCCTCCTAAACCATCCAAGACAAAGGATGATGAGGATTTTGAGCGCTTTGCTGAAATGATTAGACCTATCTTCTTACGTATGCGCTTGACTGATATGCTTAAAGTAAATCCTTATGCTAAGTATATGAAGGATATCATTACAAATAAAAGAAAGATACCGGAAGCTGAAATTTCCACCATGCTTGCTAATTACACTTTTAAGGGTGGAATACCAAAGAAACTTGGAGATCCAGGGGTACCAACTATACCATGCTCCATTAAAAGAAACTATGTTAAAACTGCTTTATGTGATCTTGGAGCCGGTGTTAGTGTTATGCCTCTCTCTTTATATCGTAGACTTGAATTGAATAAGTTGACACCTACTGAAATATCTTTGCAAATGGCTGATAAATCAACTGCTATACCTGTCGGTATTTGTGAGGATGTGCCTGTTGTGGTTGCAAATGTCACTATCTTAACGGACTTTGTTATTCTTGATATTCCCGAGGACGATAGTATGTCGATTATCCTTGGTAGACCCTTTTTGAATACTGCAGGGGCTGTTATTGATTGCAACAAAGGCAATGTCACTTTTCATGTTAATGGTAATGAGCATACGGTACACTTTCCGAGGAAACAACCTCAAGTTCATAGCATCAATTCTATTGGAAAAGTTCCAACTATCATTATTGGAGGTTTTGAATTTCCTCTTCCTACTGTCAAGAAAAAGTATGATATTCTTATTGTTGGGGATGTTCATATCCCCGTTGAGGTAACCTAGTGTTATTCGAAATTTCTCCGGTTCCGTGTTATTCGGAATGAGTTTGTTAACAAGACTTGATCAACCTTGTTAGTGGATTCATTTTGATGATCATGAGATGGATGAAACTAGAAGGCACAACCTTCTGTACCCTCTTTTTACTTTCTGTTATTTAGATTAAATAAAGCAAAAATAGTATTATCTGTCTGTTTTCTGAATTATCCGTGCAATAAAAAATATCCCAAAAATAAAAGTGCTCCAAATGCCCTGCAAATTTAGTATGATTTTTTATGGAATATTTGAGGATTTTAGGCACTGAAAACACTGCAGGGGGGCAAGCACCTGGCCACGAGGGTGGAGGGCGCGCCCACACCCCCTGGGCGCGCCCCCTGTCTCGTGGGCCCACGGTGGCCCCCTCCACTTATTCCTGCACCCACACACTCCATCTTCTTCCCAAAAAAATCCCCATCCAGCTCAAGCACGAGTTCTAGCTCATTTTGCTGCGATTTTCGATCTCCTTGCTCAAAGCTCCATTCACAAAACTGCTTTGGGAGATTGTTGCTTGGTATGTGACTCCTCCATTGGTCCAATTAGTTTTTGTTCTAGTGCTTTATTCATTGCAAATTTTTGCTTCATAGGTGACCCTGTTCTTGAGCTTGCATGTTAAATTTATGAGGTCCCAAGAAATTTTAATGCATGATATAGGCTCTAGGCACTTGTAGGAGTAGTTGCTACCAATCTTGTTTAGTTTTATTCACTTTTATTTTGAAGTTACTAAAATTTCAGAAATTTTTCAGAAAAAAAATATGTCTAGGAGAATGTATCAAGGTGGTTCCTCAATAAAGAAAGGACCCAGGCTTGCTATGCGTGAGCAAGACGATGAACCACCGAGGGACGCAGAAGTATGAGCTTGTGAGTGACCATCAGATGATTTTATTGGCAATGCAGGCTTTAAGGATGAATTTGATGCATATGGGCGTAATGCCGATCTTGAGGACTTCTTACAAGATAATTGTCCTCAGTACTATCAATTGACTGATTCATTCGTGAGAAGGTTCAAATATAAATCTTCACATAATTCTCAGAGTATCCTGTTTGATATTTATGATAAATCTTATACCATGGACTTAGAAGATTTTACAACTGCTTGCAAACTCCCGCAGTGGGGCAATGTTAATGATCCCCACAAATCTGAATATAAGGACTTGCTAGTATTACTGTGGGAGAATCTAGGGATATAGCACAAGCTACCATAGGGAGCATTCATTTTCCTGCTATACATTATTTTGCTCTCTTCATTGGTAGATGCATTAATGGTAAAGATGAAGCATGTCACATGTGTGTCCCTGATCTTTCTGTCCTCAAGAGTGCCGTGTTAAGTAATAAAGATTACAACTTGGGGCAATAGTTGCACGTAGGTTGCATAATAATGGTAGGGCTGGAGATTTATTTGGAGGAATTTATGCGACCGTGTGGCTAATTATCTTGGTATAGCCCCACGAGAGGGGGATATGGTGTTGCCTCCTGCTTATTTAGATTATGACACTATGGTCAAACATCATTTTCTTTTGAGGAATGAATAATTCCTCCAGTATCGACTAATCTTTGACAGACATAGCTCTGTCCATGTTACTCTCCCTGCTCCTTTCCTTTTTGATTACTAGGCAAGAGGAAGATATGTTGTTACCAGGGAGGAGGCAGCTGAACACGAGGGGAGAGCGGAGGCGGCTCGCCAACATGCCGCAGTTCAGGAGGCATTTGCTGCTGCATCTCAGTACGACCCCAGTTACAACTACGGATATCAGCCAGGCTACCCTTGGCATTAGACCAACTTAGGCCAAAAGCCTAAGCTTGGGGGAGTACGTATTTCTCACCGACTTTATATTCATGTTCACACACTATTCTAGTTGTCGGTGCTCATACTCTTTCATTGTATTATCCATGCTAGTTTAATTTCCTTTTTCTAGCTTTCTTCTTGTGTGTTTGATAAACCTTAAGAAAAACCAAAAAATTAGTTAGTTTAATTTCCATGCTTGTAGTAGAAATTAAAATGAAAACCCAAAAAGATTTCTCGTTCTTCTTTTACTTGTTGGGAGCTTTCCCGTGTAAATAGTTTTATTTCTTTTCTTTCCTTTGGGGGTCGAGAGTAGAAGACCATATTGAAAATGTTTAGTGGCTCTCATATGCATTGTTTTACTTAGAGCCCATATTACTTTGTCTTCTCTCTTGAGTTGAATGCTTGCAGATTCCAGCTTAGTACAATGCACGTGCACTTTATTATTATACACATCGTTCGGTCGTGCAAGTGAAAGGCAATAATGACGATATATGATGGACTGATTGAGATGAGAGAAGCTGGTATGAACTCGACCTCTCTTGTTTTTGTAATATGATGAGTTCATCATTCCTGATTCAGCTTATTATGAAGTAAACATATTTGCAATGACATTTAGAGATTATAGTTGCTTGTGCCATGCTTAGTTAGCTATGAGTTATAATGGTTTACCTTGCGTGCCAACATGCTATTAAAATGATTATGATGTGGTATGATGGGATGGTATCCTCCTTTGAATGAATTGAGTCACTCGACTTGGCACATGTTCACGCATGTAGTTGAAACAAATCAACATAGCCTTCATGATATTTATGTTCATGGTAGATTATATCCTACTCATGCTTGTACTCGGTGTGAATTAATTTTAATGCATGTTCATGACTGTTGTCGCTCTCTCGGTTGGTCGCTTCCCAGTCTTTTGCTAGCCTTCACCTGTACTAAGAGGGAATACTGCTTGTGCATCCAAACTCCTTAAACCCCAAAGTTGTTCCATATGAGTCCACCATACCTTCCTATATGCGGTTTCTACCTTCCGTTCCAAGTAAATTTGTATGTGCCAAACTCCAAACCTTCAAATGAAATTCTGTATTGTATGCTCGAGCAGCTCATGTTTCAACTAGGGCTGCCTGTATCTTCCATGCTAGGTGTGTTATTCTCAAGAGGAGTGGACTCCGCTCCTCATTCACGAGAAAGGGCCGATAACCGGGATGCCCAGTCCCATGATCCAAAAAGATCAAAGCAAATCAATATAATTAAACAAAACTCCCCCAGGGTTGTTGTTAGTTGGAGGCACTTGTTGTTTCGAGCAAGCCATGGATTGATGCTTGTTGGTGGTGGGGGAGTATAAACTTTTACCATTCTGTTTGGGAACTGCCTATAATGCATGTAGTATGGAAGATATCGCCATCTCATAGTTGTTGCGTTGACAGTGAAAGTATGCCGCTCAAAATGTTATTCATCTCTATTTTAAATCGAGCTCTGGCACCTCTACAAATCCCTGCTTCCCTCTGCGAAGGGCCTATCTATTTACTTTTATGTTGAGTCATCATCCCTCTTATTAAAAAGCACCCGCTGGAGAGCACACTGTCATTTGCATTAATTACCATTAGTTTATATTGGGTATGACTTGACTAGATCTCTTTTACCATGAATTACAATGTTTAGTCAGTCCTTGATCTTTAAAGGTGCTCTGCATTTATGTTTTGCGGTCTCAGAAAGGGCTAGCGAGATACCATCTTGTTATATCATATTATGATTGTTTTGAGAAAGTGTTGTCATCCGAGTTTTATTATTATTGCTCGCTAGCTGATTATGCCATTGATATGAGTAATTGTGAGACCTAAGTGTTATTGTGAGTATGGTTAGTTCATAATATTTGCTGAAAACCTGAATGCTAGCTTTACATATTTACAACAACAAGAGCAAATAGAGCTTGTAAAATTTTCTTTATCACTTTCAGTTTATCAACTGAATTGCTTGAGGACAAGCAAAGGTTTAAGCTTGGGGGAGTTGATACGTCTCCAACGTATCTACTTTTCCAAACACTTTTGCCCTTGTTTTGGACTCTAACTTGCATGATTTGAATGAAACTAACCCGGACTGACGTTGTTTTCAGCAAAACTGCCATGATGTAGTTTATTGTGTAGAAAACAAAAGTTCTCGGAATGACCTGAAAATCCACGGAGATAAGTTTTGGAAAATATAAAATATACAGGCAAAATAATCAAGGCCAGGGGGCCCACACCCTGTCCACAAGGGTGGGGGGCGTTCCCTCCCCCTGGGCACGGCCCCTGTCTCGTGGGCCCCCTGACGCTCCACCGACCTCAACTCCAACTCCATATATTCCGTTTCACGGAGAAAAAATCAGAGAGAAAGTTTCATCGTGTTTTACGATACGGAGCCGCCGCCAAGCCCTAATCTCTCTCGGGAGAGCTGATCTGGAGTCCGTTCGGGGCTCCGGAGAGGGGGATTCGTCGCCGTCATCATCATCAACCATCCTCCATCACCAATTTCATGATGCTCACCGCCGTGCGTGAGTAATTCCATCGTAGGCTTGCTGGACGGTGATGGGTTGGATGAGATTTACCATGTAATCAAGTTAGTTTTGTTAGGTTTGATCCCTAGTATCCACTATGTTCTGAGATTGATGTTGCTATGACTTTGCTATGCTTAATGCTTGTCACTAGGGCCCGAGTGCCATGATTTCAGATCTGAACCTATTATGTTTTCATGAATATATGTGAGTTCTTGATCCTATCTTGCAAGTCTATAGTCACCTATTATGTGTTATGATCCGACAACCCCGAAGTGACAATAATCGGGATACTTCTCGGTGATGACCATAGTTTGAGGAGTTCATGTATTCACTATGTGCTAATGCTTTGTTCCGGTTCTCTATTAAAAGGAGGCCTTAATATCCCTTAGTTTCCACTAGGACCCCGCTGCCACGGGAGGGTAGGACAAAAGATGTCATGCAAGTTCTTTTCCATAAGCACGTATGACTATATTCGGAATACATGCCTACATTACATTGATGAACTGGAGCTAGTTCTGTGTCACCCTATGTTATAGCTATTACATAAGGAATCGCATCCGACATAATTATCCATCACTGATCCAATGCCTACGAGCTTTTCACATCTTGTGCTTCGCTTATTTACTTTTCCGTTGCTACTGTTACAATTACTACAAAACTATTATCTTTACTTTTGCCACTGTTACCATTACTATCATACTACTTTGCTACTAAATACTTTGCTGCAGATACTAAGTTATCCAGGTGTGGTTGAATTGACAACTCAACTGCTAATACTTAAGAATATTCTTTGGCTCCCCTTGTGTCGAATCAATAAATTTGGGTTGAATACTCTACCCTCGAAAGCTGTTGCGATCCCCTACACTTGTGGGTTATCAGTAACTTGATCAGAAGTTTCATGATCATCATCATTAGCTTCCTCACTTACTAGTGTAGGAATCACTGGAACTGATTTCTGTGATGAACTACTTTCCAATAAGGGAGCAGGTACTGTTACCTCATCAAGTTCTACTTTCCTCCCACTCACTTCTTTTGAGAGAAACTCCTTCTCTAGAAAGGATCCATTCTTAGCAACGAATATCTTGCCTTCGGATCTGTGATAGAAGGTGTACCCAACAGTTTCCTTTAGGTATCCTATGAAGACACATTTCTCCGATTTGGGTTCGAGCTTATCAGGTTGAAGCTTTTGCACATAAGCATCGCAACCCCAAACTTTAAGAAACAATAACTTGGGCTTCTTGCCAAACCACAGTTCATAAGGTGTCATCTCAATGGATTTAGATGGTGCCCTATTTAACATGAATGCAGTCATCTCTAAAGCATAACCCCAAAATGATAGCGGTAAATCAGTAACAGACATCATAGATTGCACCATATCCAGTAAAGTACGATTACGATGTTCGGACACACCATTACGTTGTGGTGTTCCGGGTGGCATGAGTTGCGAAACTATTCCGCATTGTTTCAAATGAAGACCAAACTTGTAACTCAAATATTCTCCTCCACGATCAGATCGTAGAAACTTTATTTTCTTGTTACGATGATTTTCCACTTCACTCTGAAATTCTTTGAACTTTTCAAATGTTTCAGACTTATGTTTCATCAAGTAGATATACCCATATCTGCTCAAATCATCTGTGAAGGTGAGAAAATAACGATACCCGCCGCGAGCTTCAACATTCATTGGACCGCATACATCAGTATGTATGATTTCCAACAAATCTGTTGCTCGCTCCATTGTTCCGGAGAATGGAGTTTTAGTCATCTTGCCCATGAGGCATGGTTCACAAGTACCAAGTGATTCCAAAAGTCCATCAGAATGAAGTTTCTTCATGCGCTTTACACCAATATGACCCAAATGGTAGTGCCACAAATAAGTTGCACTATCATTATCAACTCTGCATCTTTTAGCTTTAATATTATGAATTTGTGTATCACTACTATCGAGATTCAACAAAAATAGACCACTCTTCAAAGATGCATGACCATAAAAGATATTACTCATATAAATAGAACAACCATTATTCTCTGATTTACATGAATAACCGTCTCGCATCAAACAAGATCTAGATATAATGTCCATGCTCAACGCTGGCACCAAATAACAATTATTCAGGTCTAAAGCTAATCACGAAGGTAGATGTAGAGGTAGCGTGCCGACTGCGATTACATCGACTTTGGAACCATTTCCCATGCGCATCGTCACCTTGTCCTTAGCCAATCTTCGCTTAATCCGTAGTCCCTGTTTCGAGTTGCAAATATTAGCAACAGAACCAGTATCAAATACCCAGGTGCTACTGCGAGCATTAGTAAGGTACACATAAATAACATGTACATCACATATACCTTTGTTCACCTTGCCATCCTTCTTATCCGCCAAATACTTGGGGCACTTCCGCTTCCAGTGACTAGTCCCTTTGTAGTAGAAGCACTCGGTCTCATGCTTAGGTCCAGACTTGGTCTTCTTCACTTGAGCAGCAACTTGCTTGCCGTTCTTCTTGAATTTCCCCTTCTTCCCTTTACCCTTTTTCTTGAAACTGGTGGTCTTGTTGACCATCAACACTTGATGCTCCTTCTTGATTTCTACCTCCGCAGCCTTTAGCATTGCGAAGAGCTCGGGAATTGTCTTATTGATACGTCTTCAACGTATCTATAATTTTTTATTGTTCCATGTTATTATATTACCCCTTTTGGATGTTTATGGGCTTTATTTTACACATTTATATCATTTTTGGGAATAACCTACTAACCGGAGGCCCAGCCCGTATTGCTGTTTTTTTGCCTATTTCAGTATTTCGAAGAAAAGGAATATCAAACGGAGTCCAAACTGAATGAAACCTTCGGGAGCATGAATTTTGGAACGAACGTGATCCAGAGGACTTGGAGTGCAAGTCAAGAAGCAGCCGAGGAAGCCACGAGATAGGAGGGCGCCCCACATAGGGCGCGCCCCCCTGTCTCGTGGGCCCCTCGGGCGGCCACCGACGTACTTCTTCCTCCTATATAAGCCTATGTACCCCAAATACATCCAGGGAGCCAATGAAACACAATTTCCACCGTCGTAACCTTCTGTATCCGCGAGATCCCATCTTGGAGCCTTCGCCGGCGCTTCGCCGGAGGGGGAATCGACCATAGAGGGCTTCTACATCAACACCATAGCCCCTCCGATGAGTTGTGAGTAGTTTACCACAGACCTTCGGGTCCATAGTTATTAGCTAGATGGCTTCTTATCTCTTTTTGGATCTCAATACAATGTTCTCCCCCTCTCTTGTGGAGATCTATTCGATGTAAACTCTTTTTGCGGTGTGTTTGTCGAGATCCGATGAATTGTGGGTTTATGATCAAGTTTATCTATGAGAAATATTTGAATCTCCTCTGAATTCTTTTATGTATGATTGGGTTATCTTTGCAAGTCTCTTCGAATTATCAGTTTGGTTTGGCCTACTAGATTGATCTTTCTTGCCATGTGAGAAGTGCTTAGCTTTGGGTTCAACCTTGCGGTGTCCTTACCCAGTGACAGAAAGGGTTGCAAGGCACGTATTGTATTGTTGCCATCAAGGATAAAAAGATGGGTTTTATATCATATTGCATGAGTTTATCCCTCTACATCATGTCATCTTGCTTAAGGCGTTACTCTGTTCTTATGAACTTAATACTCTAGATGCAGGCAGGAGTCGGTCGATGTGTGGAGTAATAGTAGTAGATGCAGGCAGGAGTCCGTCTACTTGTCACGGATGTGATGCCTATACACATGATCATGCCTAGATAATCTCATAATTATTCGTTGTTCTATCAATTGCTCGATAGTAATTTGTTCACCCACCATAATACTTATGCTATCTTGAGAGAAGCCACTAGTGAAACCTATGGCTCCCGGGTCTATCTCTTATCATATTTGCTTTCAATCTACTTTTATTTGCATCTTTATTAGATCTTATCATACCAAAAATACCAAAAATATATTTATCTTATCATACTATCTCTATTAGATCTCACTTTTGCAAGTGGCCGCGAAGGGATTGACAACCTCTTTATTGCGTTGGTTGCGAGTTCTTTGTTTGTTTGTGTAGTTGCGTGGGACTTTTGAGGAGCCTCCTACTAGATTGATACCTTGGTTCTCAAAAACTGAGGGAAATACTTACGCTACTATTGCTTCATCACCCTTTCCTCTTCAAGGAAAACCAACGCAAGCTCAAGACGTAGCAAGAAGGATTTCTGGCACCGTTGCCGGGGAGGTCTTCGCTCAAGTCAAGACATACCAAGTACCCATCACAAACTCATCTCCCTCGCATTTACATTATTTGCCATTTGCCTCTCGTTTTCCTCTCCCCCACTTCACCCTTGCCGTTTTATTCGCCCTCTCTTTCCCAATCTCCTCCTCTCCCTTTCGCTTGCCTTTTTCTATTTGCTTGTGTGTTGGGTTACTTGTTGCCATGGCGCAAGATAATACCAAATTGTGTGATTTCTCGAATATCAATAATAATGATTTCCTTAGTACTTCGATTGCTCCCCTTAATGATGTTGAGTCTTGTGAAATCAATATTGCTTTGCTGAATCTTGTTATGAAAGATCAATTCGCCGACCTTCCTAGTGAAGATGCCGCTACTCATCTAAACAACTTTGTTGATTTGTGTGATATGCAAAAGAAGAAAGATACGGATAACGACATTGTTAAATTGAAGTTATTTTCGTTTTCACTTAGAGGTCGTGCTAAAGTTTGGTTTTCGTCTTTGCCTAAAAACAGTATTGATTCTTGGAACAAGTGCAAATATGCTTTTATCTCTAAGTATTTTCCTCCCGCTAAGATCATCACTCTTAGGAATGATATTATGACTTTTAAACAACTTGATCATGAGCATGTTGCCCAATCTTGGGAAAGAATGAAATTGATGATTCACAATTGCCCTACTCATGGTTTGAATTTATGGATGATCATATAAAAATTTTATGTCGGTTTGAACTTTGCTTCTAGAAATCTCTTAGATTCGGCCGCGGGAGGCACGTTTATGGAAATCACATTAGGAGATGCTACAAAACTTCTTGATAATATTATGGCTAATTATTCTCAATGGCACACCGAAAGATCTTCTAGTAAAAAAGTGCATGCTATAGAAGAAATCAATGTTTTGAGTGGAAAGATGGATGAACTTATGAAATTGTTTGCTACTAAAAATACTCCTCTTGATCCCAATGATATGCCTTTGTCTACTTTGATTGAGAATAATAATGAATCTATGGATGTGAATTTTGTTGGTAGGAATAGTTTTGGAAACAATGCTTATAGAGGAAACTTTAGTTCTAGACTGTTCCCTTGTAATTCCTATAATAATTATGGAAATTCCTACAATAATTCTTATGGTAATTTTAATAAGATGCCCTCTGATTTTGAGAATAGTGTGAAAGAATTTATGATTTCTCAAAAGAATTTTAATGCTTTGCTTGAAGAAAAATTGCTCAAAATTTATGATTTGGCTAGGAATGTTGATAGACTTTCGCTTGATGTTGATTCTCTTAAACTTAGATCTTCTTCTCCTAAGCATGATATTGATGAGTCTCTCGAAGCAATGAGAATTTCCATTGATGAGTGCAAAGAAAGAACCGCTAGATTGCGTGCTAAGAAAGATAACTTTATAAAGGCATGTTCTTCTAGTTTCCATGAAAACAACGATGAGGATCTTAAAGTTATTGATGCGTCTCCTATTAGATCTTTGTTTTGCAATATGAATCTTGATAATTATGGGACCGATCATGAGTCAACTTTACCTAGAAGGCGTCCCAAGAATACGGAGTTTTTAGATCTTGATGCTAAATTTGGTAAAAGTGGGATTGGAGAGGTCATGACTTTAAATAGCATTGAACCCACTATCTCGGATTTCAGGGAATTTGATTATGATAATTGTTCTTTAGAAGGTTGTATTTCCTTGTTGCAATCCGTTGTTAATTCTCCTCATGCTTATAGTCAAAATAAAGCTTTTACCAAACATATCGTTGATGCCTTGATGCAATCTTATGATGAAAAACTTAATTTGGAAGTTTCTATACCTAGAAAACTTAATGATGAGTGGGAACCTACTATAAAGATTAGAATTAAATATCATGAGTGTTTTGCTTTGTGTGATTTGGGTGCTAGTGTTTCCACGATTCCGAAAACTTTGTGTGATATTCTAGGTTTCCATGATCTTGATGATTGCTCTTTAAATTTGCACCTTGCGGATTCCACCATTAAAAAGCCAATGGGAAGGATCAATGATGTTCTCATTGTTGCAAATAGAAATTTTGTGACTGTAGATTTTACCGTTCTTGATATAGATTGCAATCTTTCTTGCCCTATTATTCTTGGTAGACCTTTCCTTAGAACGATTGGCGCGATTATTGATATGAAGGAAGGGAATATTAGATTCCAGTTTCCATTAAAGAAAGGCATGGAGAACTTTCCAAGAAAGAAAGTCAAATTACCTTATGAATCTATCATGCGAGCTACTTATGAATTTAGTGCCAAAGATGGCACTACTTAGATCTATCTTTGCTTTTATGCCTAGCTAGGGGCGTTAAACGATAGCGTTAGTTGGGAGGCAACCCAATTTCTTTGTGTTTTTTGTTTTTGTTCCTGTTTAGTAACAAATCTTGCATCTACCTTCTGTTTAGATGTGTCTTTATCTTTTAATTAGTGTTTGTGCCAAGTAGAACCTATAGGATAACCTATGATGATAGTTGATTTGATTCTGCTGAAAAACAGAAACTTTGCACGCACGAATTTAGTTTTGTTAAATCACAGAAACGTGATTTTGTGTTGATTATTTTTTCTGGTGATAAATAGACAAATTTTCCAGGACTTCCTATTTTGGTAGGATTTTTAGAGTTCCATAAGTTTGCGTTAGTTACAGATTGCTACAGACTGTTCTGTTTTTGACAGATTCTGTTTTTCGTGTGTTGTTTGCTTATTTTGATGCATCTATGGCTAGTAAAATAGTTTATAAACGATAGAGAAGTTGAAATACAGTAGGTTTAACACCTAAATAAATAAATAATGAGTTCATTACAGTACCTTATGTGGTTGTTTTCTTTTCTTTCACTAACGGAGCTTATAAGATTTCCTATTGAGTTTTGTGTTGTGAAGTTTTCAAGTTTTGGGTAAAGCTTTTATGGACTATGGAATAAGGAGTGGCAAGAGCCTAAGCTTGGGGATGCCCATGGCACCCCAAGATATTCAAGGATAGCCAAAAGCCTAAGCTTGGGGATTCCCCGGGAAGGCATCCCCTCTTTCGTCTTCGTTCATTGATAACTTTACTTGGAGCTATATTTTTATTCGCCACATGATATGTGTTTTGCTTGGAGCGTCGTGTATTATATTAGTCTTTGCTTTTTAGTTTACCACAATCATCCTTGCTGTACACACCTTTGGGAGAAGCCTACTTGATTATAATTTGCTAGAATACTTTATGTGCTTCACTTATATCTTTTGAGCTTGATAGTTTTTGCTCTAGTGCTTCACTTATATCTTTTAGAGCACGGTGGTGACTTAATTTTTAAGAAATTGCTTGTCTCTCATGCTTCACTTATATCTTTTTGAGAGTCTTTTAGAACAGCATGGTATTTGCTATGGTTACAAAGTTGGTCCTAGAATGATGAGCATCCAAGTTGGGTATAATAAAAACTATCATAGAAAAAGAATTGGATGCTATGATCAATTTGATGCTTGATAATTGTTTTTGAGATATGGAGGTAGTGATATTAGAGTCATGCTAGTTGAGGTGATTATGAAAAATACTTGTGTTAAGGGTTGTGATTCCCGTAGCATGCACGTATAGTGAACCGCTTTGTGATGAAGTTGGGGCACAATTTTATTTATTGATTGTCTTCCTTATGAGTGGCGATCGGGGACGAGCGATGGTCTTTTCCTACAAATCTATCCCCCTAGGAGCATGCGTGTAGTGCTTTGGTTTTTGATGACTTCTAGATTTTTGCAATAAGTACATGAGTTCTTTTGACTAATGTTGAGTCCATGGATTATACGCACTCTCACCTTCCACCATTGCTAGCCTCTCTTGTGCCGCGCAACTTTCGCCGGTACCATACACCCACCATATACCTTCCTCAAAACAGCCACTATACCTACCTATTATTGCATTTCCATAGCATTCTGAGATATATTGCCATGCAACTTTCCACCGTTCCGTTCATATGACACGCATTACTTTTGTCATATTGCTCTTTGCATGATCATGTAGTTGACATCGTATTTGTGGCAAGGCCACCTTCATAATTTTCATACATGTCACTCCTGATTCATTGCATATCCCGGTACACCGTCGGAGGCATTCATATAGAGTCATATCTTGTTCTAGCTTTGAGTTGTAATTCTTGAGTTGAAAATCCATAAAAGTGTGATGATCTTCATTATTAGACCATTGTCCTAGTGAGGAAAGGATGATGAAGACTATGATTCCCCCACAAGTCGGGATGAGACTTCAGACTTCACAAAAAAGAAAAAAAGAAAAAAAGAAATAAAAAAAGAGAAAGGCCAAAAAAAAGGCCAAAGAAAAAAAAGAAAAGAAAAAGAAAAAAATATAAAATGAGAGAAAAAGAGAGAAGGGACAATGCTACTATCTCCTTTTCCACACTTGTGCTTAAAAGTAGCACCATGATCTTCATGATAGAGAGTCTCCTATGTTGTCACTTTCATATACTAGTGGGAATTTTTCATTATAGAACTTGGCTTGTATATTCCAATGATGGGCTTCCTCAAAATGCCCTAGGTCTTCGTGAGCAAGCGAGTTGGATGCACATCCACTTAGTTTCTCTTGTTGAGCTTTCATATATTTATAGCTCTAGTGCATCCGTTGCATGGCAATCCCTACTCACTCACATTGATATCTATTAATGGGCATCTCCATAGCCCGTTGATATGCCTAGTTGATGTGAGACTATCTTCTCCTTTTTTGTCTTCTCCACAACCACAATTCTATTCCACATATAGTGCTATGTCCATGTCTCACGCTCATGTATTGCGTGAAAGTTGAAAGAGTTTGAGATTATTAAAGTATGAAACAATTTCTTGGCTTGTCATCGGGGTTGTGCATGATTAAATACTTTGTGTGATGAAGATAGAGCAACAGCCGGACTATATGATTTTGTAGGGATAACTTTCTTTGGCCATGTTATTTTGAGAACGCATGATTACTTTGATTAGTATACTTGAAGTATCACCATTTTCATGTTAATATGAACTTTTATTTTTGTATCATTTGGATCTGAACATTCATGCCACAATAAATAAAATTAGATTGAGAATTATGTTATGTAGCATTCCACATCAAAAATTCTATTTTTATCATTTACCTACTCGAGGACGAGCAGGAATTAAGCTTGGGGATGCTTGATACATCTTCAACGTATCTATAATTTTTGATTGTTCCATGCTATTATATTACCCCTTTTGGATGTTTATGGGCTTTATTTTACACATTTATATCATTTTTTGGACTAACCTACTAACCGGAGGCCTAGCCCGTATTGCTGTTTTTTTGCCTATTTCAGTATTTCAAAGAAAAGGAATATCAAACGGAGTACAAACGGAATGAAACCTTCAGGAGCGTGATTTTTTGAACGAACGTGATCTAGAGGACTTGGAGTGCAAGTCAAGAAGTAGCCGAGGCAGCCACGAGATAGGAGGGCGCCCCCCTATAGAGCGCGCCCCTGTCTCGTGGGCCCCTCGGGCGGCCACCGACGTACTTCTTCCTCCTATATAAGCCTACGTACCCCGAAAACATCCAGGGAGCCAACGAAACACAATTTCCACCGCCGTAACCTTCTGTATCCGTGAGATCCCATCTTGGAGCCTTCGTCGGTGCTTCGCCGGAGGGGGAATCGACCATGGAGGGCTTCTACATCAACACCATAGCCCCTCTGATGAGTTGTGAGTAGTTTACCACAGACCTTCGGGTCCATAGTTATTAGCTAGATGGCTTCTTCTCTCTTTTTGGATCTCAATACAATGTTCTCCCCCTCTCTTGTGGAGATCTATTCGATGTAAACTCTTTTTGCGGTGTGTTTGTCGAGATCCGATGAATTGTGGGTTTATGATCAAGTTTATCTATGAGAAATATTTGAATCTCCTCTGAATTCTTTTATGTATGATTGGGTTATCTTTGCAAGTCTCTTCGAATTGTCAGTTTGGTTTGGCCTACTAGATTGATCTTTCTTGCCATGGGAGAAGTGCTTAGCTTTGGGTTCAATCTTGCGGTGTCCTTACCCAGTGACAGAAAGGGTTGCAAGGCACGTATTGTATTATTGCCATCGAGGATAAAAAGATGGGGTTTATATCATATTGCATGATTTTATCCCTCTACATCATGTCATCTTGCTTAAGGCGTTACTCTGTTCTTATGAACTTAATACTCTAGATGTAGGCAGGAGTCGGTCGATGTGTGGAGTAATAGTAGTAGATGCAGGCAGGAGTCGGTCTACTTGTCACGGACGTGATGCCTATATACATGATCATGCACTACAAAAAAAGACACATCCGTGACATTTTGGGCCGAACGAAAAAAAATTCTATCATACATATGGCACTTCTATGACGATAATTGTGACAAAATCCAGTATCATCATAGATGTGGTGGGCTCCTACTTCTATGACAAAAAATCATGATAGAAAATGGGCTTTTCGTCCTGGGCGGGCCGGAGACGTAGCTGCATGACATTCTTTGGGCCGTCCATGACAGAAAAAACCGTGGTAGAAGCGAGGGGGAGGAAAATTTCAGGGAGTTGCCGGTTACGGTGGGAGGTCAGGGGCCAAGCGATGTGCGTTTCTCTCGTACACGTACGCGCATGTGTGCGAGGCATTGGCTCTAACTGAACCCGAGCGAGGCATTGGGCTCTAACTAAAACCGAGCGATTGCACTGTAGGCTACGCGTTACTGAACCCAAGCGATCGATTGATGGCTGTTAACTGAACCCGATGGAGCGATTCCTTCGCTACTGCTGCTAACTGAAGCCGATCGATTGGATGAACAGTGAGCGTTGCGGGGGGGGGTGGATGAATAGTGAGCGGTGGCATTGCCTCTGGATGAACAGGACCCCGTGGTGTGGAGGGTTGGATGAACAGTAGACGGTGGAGGGGTGGCCGTGGAGGGGTGGTTGAACAGGACCCCATGGTGTGGAGGGCTGGATGAACAATAGACGGTGGAGGGGTGCCCGTGGAGGGGTGGTTGAACAGGAGCCGGTGGAGTAGCGCGCGGTGGAGGCTGGATGAACAGGAGCCCGTGGAGGCTCGAGGAGGTCGACGGTAGCTCATGGAGGCTGGAGGATGATAACTCACAAGTGTAGGGGATCGCAACAGCTTTCGAGGGTAAAGTATTCAACCCAAATTTATTGATTCGACACAAGGGGAGCCAAAGAATATTCTTGAGTATTAGCACTTGAGTTGTCAATTCAACCACACCTGGATAACTTAGTATCTGCAGCAAAGTATTTAGTAGCAAAAGTGGTATGATAATAAAGGTAACAATAGCAAAAGTAAAGATAAATGTTTTTGGGTTTTTGTAGTAGTTGTAACAATAGCAACGGAAAAGTAAATAAGCGAAGAACAATATGTGAAAAGCTCATAGGCAATGGATCAGTGATGGATAATTATGCCAGATGCGATTCCTCATGCAATAGTTATAACATAGGGTGATATAGAACTAGCCCCAATTCATCGATGCAATGTAGGCATGTATTCCGTAAATAGTCATACGTGCTTATGGAAAAGAACTTGCATGACATCTTTTGTCCTACCCTCCCATGGCAGCGGGGTCCTAGTGGAAACTAAGGGATATTAAGGCCTCCTTTTAATAGAGAACTGGAACAAAGCATTAGCACATAGTGAATACATGAACCCCTCAAACTACGGTCATCACCGAGAAGTATCCCGATTATTGTCACTTCGGGGTTGTCGGATCATAACACATAATAGGTGACTATAGACTTGCAAGATAGGATCAAGAACACACATATATTCATGAAAACATAATAGGTTCAGATCTGAAATCATGGCACTCGGGCCCTAGTGACAAGCATTAAGCATAGCAAAGTCAAAGCAACATCAATCTCAGAACATAGTGGATACTAGGGATCAAACCCTAACAAAACTAACTTGATTACATGGTAAATCTCATCCAACCCATCACCGTTCAGCAAGCCTACGATGGAATTACTCACGCACGACGGTGAGTATCATGAAATTGGTGATGGAGGATGGTTGATGATGACAACGACGACGAATCCCCCTCTCCGGAGCCCCGAACGGACTCCAGATCAGCCCTCCCGAGAGAGATTAGGGCTTGGCGGCGGCTCCGTGTCGTAAAACACGATGAAACTTACTCCTTGATTTTTTTTCTCCCCGAACGTGAATATATGGAGTTGGAGTTGAGGTCGGTGGAGGTCCAGGGGGCCCACGAGATAGGAGGCTGCACCCTAGGGGGCGCGCCCCCCTGTCTCGTGGACAGCCTGTGGGCCCCCTGGTATTGATTCTTTCACCAAAAATTCTTATTAATTCCAAAAAGTGCCTCCGTGGATTTCCAGGACATTCCGAGAACTTTTCTTTTCTACACATAAAACAACATCATGGCAGTTCTGCTGAAAACAACGTCAGTCCTGGTTAGTTTCATTCAAATCATGCAAGTTAGAGTCCAAAACAAGGGCAAAAGTGTTTGGAAAAGTAGATACGTTGGAGACGTATCAACTCCCCCAAGCTTAAACCTTTGCTTGTACTCAAGCAATTCAGTTGATAAACTGAAAGTGAAAAACAAAAACTTTTACAAACACTGTTTGCTCTTGTTGTTGTAAACATGAAAAGCCAGCATTCAAGTTTCAGCAAATATTATGAACTAACCATACTCACAATAACACATAGCTCTCACAACTACTCATATCAATAACATAACCAGCTAGCGAGCTATAATAATAAAACTCGGATGACAACACTTTCTCAAAAATAATTATAACATGATATAACAAAATGGTATCTCGCTAGCCCTTTCTGAGACCGCAAAACATAAATGCAGAGCACCTTTAAAGATCAAGGACTGACTAAACATTGTAATTCATGGTAAAAGAGATCCAGTCAAGTCATACCCGATATAAACCAATAGTAATGAATGCAAATGACAGTGTGCTCTCCAGCGAGTGCTTTTAATAAGAAGGGTGATGACTCAACATAAAAGTAAATAGATAGGCCCTTCGCAGAGGGAAGCAGGGATTTGTAGAGGTGCCAGAGCTCAATTTGAAAATAGAGATTGAATAACATTTTGAGCGGCATACTTTTGCTGTCAATGCAACAACTATGAGATGGTTGTATCTTCCATACTACATGCATTATAGGCAGTTCCCAAACAGAATGGTAAAGGTTTATACTCCCCCAACCACCAACAAGCATCAATCCATGGCTTGCTCACAGCCCTAGGGGAGTTTTGTTTAATTATTTTGATTTGCTTTGATCTTTTTGGATCATGGGACTAGGCATCCCGGTTACCGGCCCTTTCTCGTGAATGAGGAGCGGAGTACACTCCTCGTGAGAATAACCCACCTAGCATGGAAGATATAGGCAGCCCTAGTTGTAACATGAGCTGCTCGAGCATACAAACAGAATTTCATTTGAAGGTTTGGAGTTTGGCACATACAAATTTACTTGGAACAGCAGGTAGAAACCGCATATAGGAAGGTATGGTGGACTCATATGGAACAACTTTGGGGTTTAAGGAGTTTGGATGCACAAGCAGTATTCCCGCTTAGTACAGGTGAAGGCTAGCAAAAGACTAGGAAGCGACCAACTGAGAGAGCGACAATAGTCGTAAACATGCATTAAAATTAATTTATAGCGAATACAAGCATGAGTAGGATATAATCCACCATGAACATAAATATCATGAAGGCTTATGTTGATTTGATTCAACTACATGCGTGAACATGTGTCAAGTCGAGTCACTCAATTTATTCAAAGGAGGATACCATCCCATCATATCACATCATAATTATTCTAATAGCATGTTGGCATGCAAGGTAAACCATTATAACTCATAGCTAATCAAGCATGGCACAAGCAACTAGAATCTCTATATGTCATTGCAAATATGTTTACTTCATAATAGCTGACTCAGAAACGATGAATCATCATATTTACAAAAACATGTGAGGCCGAGTTCATACCAGCTTTTCTCATCTCAATAAGTTCATCATATATCATCATTATTGCCTTTCACTCGCACGACCGAATGATGTGTATAATAATAAGAGTGCACGTGCATTGGACTAAGCTGGAATCTGCAAGCATTCAACTCAAGAGAGAAGACATGATAATATGGGCTCTAAGTTAAATAAACAATCATGCATATAAGAGCCACTAAGCATTTTCAATATAGTCTTCTCGACCCCCAAAAGAAAGAAAAGAAAATACTATTTACACGGGAAAGCTCCCAACAAGTAAGAAGAAGAAGTAGAAATCTTTTTGGGTTTTCATTTTAATTTCTACTACAAGCATAGAATTTAAACTAACTAATTTTTTGGTTTTCCTTAAGGTTTATCAAACACACAAGAAGAAAACTAGAAAAAGAAATTTAAACTAGCATGGATAATACAATGAAAGAGTATGAGCACCGACGACTAGTGTGTGAACATGAATGTAAAGTCGATGAGAAATACGTACTCCCCCAAGCTTAGGCTTTTGGCCTAACTTGGTTTAATACCAAGGACTGCCGCTACTCTCCCTGGTGTAATGGGAGGTATAATCAGGATACCACTGGCTGGTCTTCTCTGGATCCCACTGGACAGATGATGCACGATAGGGGTCCAGCTTAGGTTCCGGCTCAGGTTCAGGTTCTGGAGTAAAAGCTTGAGCTCGTTGATTGTTCACCACTTCTGGCGTAACAAGACGACTTTCTGCAAGCAAATCAAACAGTAGAGGCGCAGGCAAAATGATAATCTCAAAGTGTTTCTTATTAAATCTAAGTTTATACAAGAGCTTCTTCTCTTATTTGTCAACAATAAACTTGTGTGCTACCATGCTCTTGTAATCTAAGATGTGAGGAGACAATTTTATCTCATCCTCCTCATGGTGCCTAATGGGTATCTGAAAATGTTTAGCAAGATGTGTAGGATAGATACCTCCAAATATGGGGCCTTTTGTACGATTCAGGGCTAGCCGTTTAGCAACGACGGCACCCATACTAAAAGTATTGTCTCCCAGCAAAGCATGTTGAAGAATATCTAGAATGCTCAAATTTCCACTATTTCCACGACCAATCAAGCATCTACTAGCAAATATGGCAAAGTAGTGTAAAACAGGAAAGTGTATGCTAGAGACTTTTGCCTCAGAGCCCTTCTTTGGCTCTTCCACAACAATAGTTTTAACGAAGCCACCCACATCTTCACGATGGGGTTCCTCTAATTCTCCCTCATAAGGTATCCTACATACCACACAAAAATGACGTAAAGACATTTCTTTGAATTCATCATATAAATGAAATGATACTGCAGGCGATGACTTCTTAGGATAATAATAAAAGTTTTGCACGAAAGTATTGGTAAGTAAGAGATACTGATCGATTCGGTCGTTGATGAAATCGGTGAGGCCTGCAATCTCGATTAAAGCATAAAAGTCTTCATGAATTCTAGCTTCTTTCAAGAAATCCTCACATGGCCATTCACACGACCGTACTTCCGCTAAGCGAGGAAGATTGTACTTGGCTTTTTCCTTCTCTTTGTCTTGTTTTTCCTTAGAGCTTTGGCTAGAAGAGCCCCTCAAAAGTTTCCTCAACATTTTCTAAAAATTTCTGAAATTTTAGTAACTTCAAAATAAAAGTGAATAAAACTAAACAAGAATGGTAGCAACTACTCCTACAAGTGCCTAGAGCCTATATCATGCATTAGAATTGTGTGGGACCTCAAAAATTTAACATGCAAGCTCAAGAACAAGGTCACCTATGCAGCAAAAATTTGCAATGAATAAAGCACTAGAACAAAAACTAATTGGACCAATGGAGGAGTCACATACCAAGCAACAATCTCCCAAAGTAGTTTTGTGAATGGAGCTTTGAGCTAAGAGATCGAAAATCGCAGCAAAACGAGCTAGAACTCGTGCTTGAGCTGGATGGGGATTTTTTTGGGTAGAAGATGAAGTGTGTGGGTGCTGGCATAAGTGGAGGGGGGCCACCAGGGGCCCACGAGACAGGGGGCACGCCCTCCTCTCTTGTGGCCTGGTGCTTGCCCCTCCTGGAGTGATTTCAGTGCCTAAAATCCTCATATATTCCAGAAAAAATATACTAAATTTGTAGGGCATTTGGAGCACTTTTATTTTCGGACTATTTTTTAATGCACGGATAATTCAGAAAACAGACAGATAATACTATTTTTGCTTTATTTATTCTAAATAACAGAAAGTAAAAAAGAGGGTACAAAAGGTTGTGCCTTTTAGTTTCATCCATCTCGTGATCATCAAAATGAATCCACTAACAAGGTTGATCAAGTCTTGTTAACAAACTCATTCCGAATAACACGGAACAGAAGAAATTTCGAATAACACTAAGTTACCTCAACGGGGATATGAAAATCCCCAACAATAAGAATATCATACTTTTTCTTGACAGTAGGGAGAGGAAATTCAAAACCTCCAATAATAATAGTTGGAGCCTTTTCAATAGAATTGATGCTATGAACTTGAGATTGTTTCCTCGGAAAGTGTACCGTATGCCCATTACCATTAACATGAAAAGTGACATTGCCTTTGTTGTAATCAATAACAGCCCCTGCAGTGTTAAGAAAAGGTCTACCAAGGATAATAGACATACTATCGTCCTCAGGAATATCAAGAATAACAAAGTCCATTAAGATAGTGACATTTGCAACCACAACAGGCACATCCTCACAAATACCGACAGGTATAGCAGTTGATTTATCAGCCATTTGCAAAGATATTTCAGTAGGTGTCAACTTATTCAATTCAAGTCTACGATATAAAGAGAGAGGCATAACACTAACACCGGCTCCAAGATCACATAAAGTAGTTCTAACATAATTTCTTTTCATGGAACAAGGTATAGTTGGCACACCCGGATCTCCAAGTTTATTTGGTATTCCACCCTTAAAATATAATTAGCAAGCATGGTGGAAATTTCAGTTTCCGGTATCTTTCTTTTATTTGTAATGATATCCTTCATATACTTAGCATAAGGGTTTACTTTAAGCATATCAGTTAAGCGCATACGTAAGAAAATAGGTCTAATCATTTCAGAAAAGCGCTCAAAATCCTCATCATCCTTTGACTTGGATGGTTTAGGAGGAAAGGGCATGGGTTTATGAACCCATGGTTCTCTTTTTTTACCGTGCTTCCTAGCAACAAAATCTCTCTTATCATAACATTGATTCTTTGATTGTGGGTTATCAAGATCAACAGCAGGTTCAATCTCTACATCATTGTCTTTGCTAGGTTGAGCATCAACATGAACATTATCATTAACATTATCACTAGGTTCATGTTCATCACCTGATTGAGTTTCAGCATTAGAAATAGAAATATCATTGGGATTCTCAGGTGTGTCTATAGTAGGTTCACTAGAAGCATGCAAAGTTCTATCATTTTTCTTTTTCTTCTTTTTAGAAGAACTAGGTACCTCTAAATTATTTCTCTGAGAATCTTGCTCGATTCTCTTAGGGTGGCCTTCAGGATACAAAGGTTCCTGAGTCATTCTACCAGTTCTAGTAGCCACTCTAACAGCAAAGTCATTTTTATTATTTAATTCCTCAAGCAAATCATTTTGAGTTTTGAGTGCTTGCTCAGCTTGGGTAGCAACCATAGAAGCATATTTGCTAACGCGGTGAAGTTCATCTTTAACTCTAGCCAGATTATCGCCTACGCGTCCTATCTCGAAAGCATTATTCTTTAACTCTCTACCAACATAAGCATTAAAACTTTCTTGTCTATCCATAAAGTCATCAAATTCATCTAAGAATGGGCTATGAAATTTAGTAGAGGGTATTTCAACTTTATCATATCTATAGAGAGAATTTACCTTTACTACATGTGTCGGGTTATCAAGACAATATGGTTCTTCAGGCGGTATATTAAGACCATGTATTTCTTCAATAGGAGGTAAATTCTTAACATCTTCAGCTTTAATACCTTTTTCTTTCATTGATTTCTTTGCCTCTTGCATATATTCAGGACTGAGAAATAAAACACCTCTCTTCTTCGGAGTGGGTTTAGGAATAGGCTCAGGAGTTGGCTCAATTGGTTCGGGAATTACTTCAGGAATTGGCTTAGGAAGAGTCTAATTATTTTCATTAGTCAACATATTATTTAATAGTATTTCAGCTTCGTCGACTGTTCTTTCCCTGAAAACACAACCATCACAACTATCCAAGTAGTCCTTGGAAGCATTGGTTAGTCCATTATAAAAGATATCAAGTATTTCATTTTTCTTAAGAGGATGATCACGCAAAGCATTAAGTAACTGGAGAAGCCTCCCCCAAGCTTGTGGGAGACTCTCTTCTTTGATTTGCACAAAATTATATAATTCCCGCAAGGCAGCTTGTTTCTTATGAGCAGTGAAATATTTAGCAGAGAAGTAATAAATCATATCCTGGGGACTACGCACACAACCAGGAGCAAGAGAATTATACCAAGTCTTAGCATCACCCTTTAATGAGAACGGAAATATCTTAAGGATATAAAAATAGCGAGACTTCTCATCATGAGTAAATAGGGTAGCTATATCATTTAACTTGGTAAGATGTGCCACAACAGTCTCAGATTCAAGGCCATAAAAAGGATCGGATTCAACTAAAGTAATAATCTCAGGATAAACAGAGAATTCATAATCCTTATCAGTAACACAAATAGGTGAAGTAGCAAAAGCAGGGTCGGGTTTCATTCTAGCATTAAGAGACTGCTGCTTCCATTTAGCTAATAATTTCTTAAGATCATATCTATCATTGCAAGCAAAGATTTCCCTAGCAGCTTCTTCATTCATAACATAACCCTTATGTTGGGGATATAACTATTGAGTATAAACCTCCCAGGAGGGGCCGATTTACCCTCAACCGTATTGAAGCCCATGAAGACTCAGAAGATGGCATTTTACTATGAAGCTTAGAGGCCCAGAGCCTAGTGGCTGATTAGGGCCCATAATAGCAAACCGCCATTGTTATGTAAACTTGTGTTGTAAGTTAGGAAAGGAGAGACCGAGCCGGACCCTTGTATGAGTCGGCCTCGGGACTCTGTAGACCGGCCGGGAGTCAACCTGTCTATATAAAGGGACGACCCGGCGGTGGTTCAGGGACAACAGATAACAACTCAAGACTCAGGCAAGCATATTGGCTTCCTGGTCATCGAAACCCAATCAATCCTATCACAACTAGACGTAGGCTTTTACCTTCATCGAAGGGGCCGAACTAGTATAAAACTCTCGTGTCCCTTGTCCGGTTTAACCCCTTCAAGCTAACCCGTTGGGATGGCTCCACGACTAAGTCCTTTCATGAGGACATCTGACGTGTTAATTCCACGACAGTTGGCGCCCACCGTGGGGCTATCGCACGATGGTTTCGAGTTCTTGAAGGGCAGCTTTGAAGGACTCAAGGGGTACGTGGTCGGCCGAATGACCAAGAGTCGTCGCGGCAAGCTCTACATCGACGATGAAGGATGGGGCCCCGAGCCTGGCTCAATCGAGTACGGGTACGGGTCCCCTTTGGCGGAATTCTTGTCTTCATCGGCAAGATCAGCGAACCGGGCCCTGAGCCGGACATCTGCACCGACCTCGTCGAGACGGCTCAGCGTGAGAGTCCAGCCTAGGTTAAGCCTGCCAGGAAGCGTGCGTTCGTAGGATGTGTCCATGGGATCGGATCTGAACTGGTGTTTGAAGGCGAGACGGCCGTATATTCCGACGGCGAGTCATCCACTGGCGAAACCGAGTCCTTATACCAGATTCATAACGGTGTGTTCGAAGGATATTCCGACGGCAACAGTATTACGGACCTCCTTGAACCGCCAAGTCGGGTTGCTGTTTACATGGCCGGAACACAGCCCACTTTGCAGTCTTCATCAACAGCAGCAATGAATACCGGATTAGCGGCCGCGACAGGAGTCCCAGCGCGCCGACCGGCTCAAGTCCTCTTCGGTTTGATGGATGCCCGGGCAACTTTGTTAGCCACGGCAGTCACCCCGGAGACGCGGGATCAGCACAATGCGGACATTGCGAAGCTGAAGGACCAGATAACACATGCTAAGGAGGACCTGGCAACTGAGGATGCTAGGATGGCTGAAGAACGGGCCGCGTTGGATGCCCAGTCACAGCAGATATAGGCGCAGAATTATCGACTCATGCTGGATCGGACTGCGTTAGAGGATGTAATGCGAAGGAAGTACCGGTCTCGTCTGCCGCCGTTCTACGAAGGATTGAATCTCTTTCAAACACCAGGCGCTGGGCCGAGCAATCTGGCAGCTGCAAACCGGACTGATGCGCCTAGGACAGCTCCGGATCAACTACGGATAACAGAACAACCACGACGAACAGACAACCCGCCGCAATACATGTCTACACCGCCGGGTCACTTCTCGAGTCCTCTGGACAACATGATTGCCGTAGCATCACACCTGGAAGCCATTCCGATGGAGGGCGATTCAATAGCAGCAATTGAAACGCGGCGGGCTAGGGACCTTCTCCAAACCGCCGTGGTACAGCAGCAGGCTTATTCTTATAGCCGGGATAGAATTCATTCAACCCCTCGTCCGAGCCTAAGCTATAGCAGGCGTATGGATGAACCGGAAGTGTCCAGCAGCGCGCGGCATCGTAATGCTCAAGATGTGGTGGATCATGGCAGGGCACGAAGGGAGGCCGCTTTGGGTCATCATCAACCCGCCCCGGTTCAGCCAGCAGCGTCAGTCGATCGAGGCACCGGGCTTGCCTTCAGTTCCTGGGGAGTGCCATGTCTTATTCCGGCTCTCCGTAATGTGCGTCTGCTCAAAGATTTCAAGGGTCCACGTAAAGTGCCTAATTACACGATGGATCAGCCACCTGAGGGTGGGTCAAGAGTTATGAGATGGCAATGGAGATGTTGGATGTAGATGAAGTGGCTTGTGCAAAGTACTTCACGATGATGTTGGAAGGAATGGCCCATACTTGGTTGAAAAATCTACCAGCTAACTCCATCAAGTCATGGGATCAGTTGAAGGCCCGGTTTATAGCCAATTTCAAAGACACGTGCAAACAGCCCATGTCCATTGTGGATCTGGATGCTTGTGTTCAAGGGGACAACAAGTCAACAACTCATTGGGTACGCCGGGTTTCAGAGGTTTTGCACTCGTCTGACCGGATTAACGCTGGTCAAGCAATCATAACACTGGAGCGTAATTGCCGGTTTAAGTCACTGAAGATGAAGTTGGGATGGCTGAAGTGCCACTGCAACGACATCGGAACCCTCATGGCAGTCTTGGTCAAGTAAGCCGATTCTGATAATACCAAGGATCCTGATTCTGATGATGAGAAACCGGAGAAGGGAAAGAAGAACGGCGGTGCAAAGGGACAGCAGCACAACCAAGGAGGCCATGGGAATAACAGTAAGCGTAAAGCGGATTCAGATTTTGTGGCTAAAGCTAATGTGCAGTGTCGTAAGGGTAAACCACCCCAGCATGGCAGCGGAATGAATATGGAGCGCTTATTGAATTAGCCCTGTCCAAAGCATGGGACCAAGGAGGCTCCTGCAACGCATCTCTGGAAGGATTGTAACATTATGAAGGAGTTCAAAAACTCTGATCTTTTCTGGTATGATCAGGGTCCATCAGGCGGTTCAGGTCCAGGTTTTCATGGTGGCGGTGGTTCAAACTCTGGATTTCAGAATAATTAGAGCAACCAGAACAACCAAGGTGGTAATAACCAGCAGGGTAATCAAGGAAATCAGCAGCAGTCGGGTTACCAGAGTCACCCAAAACAGTTGAATGGTGGCCAGTATCATGTGTTCACTACTAGTTTGTGCAAGCGTGATCAGAAGCTTCACAAGAGGGCAGTCAATGTTGTTGAACCGGCAGTACCACATTATCTGTGGTGGTCCAAACAACCTATTGTGTGGAGTAGGGAGGATCATCTGCCCCGGGTTGACAATCCGGGTCAACTGGCTTTGGTGGCGGCGCCTCAGCTGGGAGGTTATAAGTTCACCAAGGTACTCATGGATGGGGGAAGCAGTATCAACATTCTATATTATGAGACCTTCCGCCACATGGGGTTGACAGACAAGAGTCTTAAACCGTCCAACACTGTTTTTCATGGTGTGGTACCAGGTAAATCGGCATATCCTATAGGTAAGATCGCTTTGGAAGTTGTGTTTGGTGATGAACATGACTCCCGATCTGAGACATTGACCTTTGAAATGCTCAAGATGCCGGGTCATAAAGGGACTATTACGGTTCATGGAAATCATAAAATTGCTTTGGATTGCAAGGAAGGTGATGCGGCCTATGCTGAGTCGGTTTGTGCTACAGAGGAGCTCAAGTTCTATAAGGAAAATGTTGATCCGGCAGATATGACCCCTCTAAAGAAGCCCACCACTGAGCATGACCCAACCCTGCATTTCAAACCGGCTGACGAGACTAAGCTTGTTAACTTTGTGCCTGGCGATTCATCCAAGCAGTTCAGCATCAGCACAAATCTGGATCCAAAATAGGAAAGCACGCTCATCGAGTTCATCCGTGAGAACCGGGGCATTTTTGCATGGAAGCCTTCTAACATGCTAGGTGTACCGAGGGAACTCGCTGAGCACACTCTTAATATTGATCCCAAGTTTAAACCGGTCAAGCAATTTCTTCATCGCTTTAATGAGGAAAGACGGAAGGCAGTTGGTGAAGAGGTAGCCCGGCTGTTGGCTGCTGGGTTTATCGTTAAAGTGTTTCATCCCAAATGGCTGGCCAATCCGGTGCTTGTTCTTAAGAAAAACGGCACTTGGCGTATGTGTGTGGACTACACGGATTTGAATAAAGCTTGCCCGGCCGATCCCTTTGCTCTCCCGCGTATTGATCAGATCATTGATGCAACGGCGGGTTGTGAGCGCCTGAGTTTTTTGGATGCTTATTCAGGTTATCATCAGATCAAGATGGCAGTTAAGGACCAGGAGAAGACAGCCTTCATCACTCCCTTTGGAGCCTTCTGCTATGTTTCTATGCCCTTTGGGCTCAAGAGTGCCCAGGCAACTTATCAGCGTTGTGTGCAGAATTGTCTTCACACGCAGATTGGGCGTAATGTTCATGCCTATGTGGATGACATTGTGGTAAAATCCAGGAAGAAGGAAACACTGATCGATGACCTCAAGGAGACGTTTGACAATCTTCGGGTTTATAAAATGATGCTCAATCCGGATAAATGTGTTTTTGGTGTTCCGGCAGGCAAGCTCTTGGGCTTTCTGGTGTCCAACAGAGGCATTGAAGCTAATCCGGAAAAAATCAAAGTGATTACATCCTTGGCTAAACCGAAGCGTATCAATGATGTTCAGCGTCTGGCAAGTCGGATTGCAGCCCTTAGCCGGTTTATCAGCCATTTGGGAGAGAAGGCAATTCCTTTATATCAGATGTTGAAAAAGACAGACAACTTCGTCTCGAGTGATGCAACCAATGCGGCTTTTGGGGAGTTAAAGCGGCAGTTCGTTGAACCGCTGGTTCTTGGAGCTCCGGTTGATAACGAGCCTTTGCTGTTATACGTGGCTGCCAATGCCCGAGCGGTCGGTGTGGCAATTGTGGTTGAGCATAAGGAAGATGGGAAGGAATATCCGGTTCAACGACCTGTATACTACATCAGTGAAGTCCTGATCGAGTCAAAACAACGCTATCCACATTGGCAGAAGTTGGTGTATGGAGTTTTTATGGCAAGTCGAAAACTCAAGCAATACTTTCAAGGCCATCTCATCACAGTGGTTAGTTCTGCTCCTTTGGGTGATATAATTCAAAACAGGGAAGCAACTGGCCGGGTTGCAAAGTGGGCAATTGAGCTTGGTCCACACGGTTTGAAGTATGTGCCTCGAACAGCCATCAAATCTTAGGCCCTTGTGTACTTTATAAATGATTGGACCGAGTTGCAAGCACCAGAAGACAAACCGGATAATACATACTGGACTATTCATTTTGATGGATCCAGGTAGTTGGAGGGCTCGGGAGCTGGAGTTGTCCTTACTTCCCCTCGAGGTGATAAAATTTGCTATGTTCTCCGTTTGATGTTTCCCTGTACTAACAATGCAGCTGAGTATGAAGTGTTACTTCATGGTCTCCGTGCGGCTAAAGAAATGAACTTAAGTCGAATTCGTTGTTTTGGAGATTCTGATCTGGTGGCTCAGCAAGTTTCTGGTACTTGGGATTCTAAGGATCCACTCATGGCGGCTTACAGACGTGAGGTGGATATTGTGGCGGGTCACTTCAAAGGGTATCAGGTTGAGCATATTGATCGGCGCAAAAACGAAGCAGCAGATGCTTTGAGCCGGCTCGGATCTCAGCGTAAACCGATACCTCCTAATACCTTTTTAGATATCTTGCATAACCCGTATGTTAAGTTGCCTACAGAAGAGGATTTGGCTGTTCCTGATCCGGAGGCTCAATTGGTGGCCGCTTTGCATATTGTACCGGATTGGACGGTTCCATATCTGGCGTATATGAACCGGGGTGAGTTACCAGACGATGAAGTTCTGGCTCGGCAGATAGTCCGGCGATCCAAGTCCATGGTCATTCACAATGGCGAGTTACACCGATGTAGCATTTCAGGCGTATTTCAGCGTCGTGTTTCTTCGGAAGAAGGCCAAGAGATCCTACGAGAAATTCATGAAGGCGATTGTGGTCATCATGTCGGTTCAAAGTCACTAGTTGCCAAAGCTTTTCGACATGGGTTCTACTGGCTGACAGCTCATGCTGATGCGGAGGATTTGGTAAAGTGATGTGATGCTTGTCAAAAGTTTTCACGCAGAGCTCATGTTCCGGCTCAAGAACTATGGATGATTACTATCACTTGGCCTTTTGCTACTTGGGGGCTTGATATGGTGGGACCTTTTAAGCGTTCCCAGGATAAGAAGACCCACCTGTTGGTGGCAGTTGATAAATTCACCAAGTGGGTTGAAGCGGAGCCTGTCAGCAAGTGTGATGCAGCTACGGTGGTTCAATTTCTCAAAAAGATTATCTTCCGCTTTGGCTTTCCACACAGTATCATCATGGATAATGGTACAAACCTTTCCAAAGGTGAGACGGAGGATTTCTGTCAGAGAGAGCACATCCGGCTTGACTTAGCATCTATGGCGCACCCTCAATCCAATGGTCAAGCGGAACGAGCCAATCAAGAAATTTTGAAGAGTCTTAAACCCCGGCTCATGATTCCCTTAAAGCGGATGCTGGGTTGTTGGGTGGAAGAATTACCTTCTGTCTTATGGAGCATCAACACCACCCCAACCGTTCAACGGGATACACACCTTTCTTCATGGTGTACGGGGCAGAGGCGGTCCTCCCAAGTGATATTCGTCATGACTCGCCCCGGGTTGCTAATTATGTTGAAGCGGACAACGAGCAAGCACGCCAAGAGGCGCTGGATCTGTTAGATGAGAAACGGGACATGGCTCTGTCTCGATCGGCGGTTTTTCAAAAAGACCTGTGGCGTTATCACAGCCGCCGGGTTAGGACAAGAACCTTTCAAGAAGGCGACTTGGTGCTCCGGCTCATCCAGGATCAGACCGACATGCACAAGTTATACCCACCTTGGGAAGGACCCTTTGTGGTCAGCAAAAATCTGCACAATGGATCATACTACCTCATTGACGTTTGAGACAACTCACGCAACCCTGAGGAGGAGACCCGGCGGCCGTGGAACATAGCTCTCCTACGGCCTTATTACACTTGAGCCATAGGCTTTTCTTATGTACATATTTCGACAATGTATATATTATGATGAATAAAGTAAACTAGCATCCTTGCTAAAAGCAGGGCCTTTGCTATTTTTTCTCAAATATCCTTTGAGTTACATGGGGGCTTCAGCTGACAAAGCGGAGTACTACCTGTTAAACCGGCTATCATGCCACAATACAGCTTGGGAGCTTCACACCCAAGGGGCCAAAGAGAGTCTGGATGCTATGCACAGCTCAAACATAGGCACCTAATGAGCACAGCTCATCATGTTACTTGGGGGCTCCTTGTGTCAAATACCAAGGAGTTTGAAAGGACCCTTGTAGCTGGGTATCGACCCACGGCTTGGAAGCCTGGTGTATTCACCTAAAACCCCAGGTTAACCTGCCTTCATCAAGTAAGACACTCCTATCCAGGTAATCCTGGCATGACCCTCCGAACGTTTGACAGTTACTCTCAATGAGACCCTGAACTTGTCAAAGTTAAAACGGTGATTGGTTAGTTGGAGGTCCATCTTAAAAGGCTTTGCTAAATGGTTCAACTCAGCGTCCTGGCAGCCCATGAAAAGCCTCGAATTTGGGCCTGGCAGCCCTTGAAAAGCCTCGACTACACGGTTTTATTTGCATTCGTCACTTTTCTTTTTGATCAATTTTATGTTAAACCGGTTTCTTTGACCTGGTATAACTTGTCAGTCAACCTACTAGCCCGGTGTTCATTAAACCAGCTTGGTTTTCAACTACACGTTGACAAACCTTATTATAAAACTGGAGTTCGTTAACCCGACCTGGCTTTGACTACTCGTCGCCAGTTTTGATCATCTGGTGTTTATCATCACCCGGTATGACTTATTATACGCCATCAGTGCATAATGGCGTTATACAAGAATTTCATATTTGGGTTTTCACCCTTATTACAATCAAAGTTGGTCAACCAACTAAAGTGATATTACATCACAGGTATGAGTCATTTCATATTTTTACGATTTGATTATCCATCAGGCCTTATCTTGGGCATTATGACCCGTCCGGCGGTAAACCGCCAGGACACTTTCTTTTTATGTGGACAAAGGGATTGCATATTATGATACATGAACAAATATTTGAAATTATCATGGCGGATCACATAAAGTATCTCCTACTACACGATGGCAGCAGATCAAAATATTTTTGCTACCCTATTACAAGGCATTTAATAGCCCAAAATCTGGAATTGTTTTAAACCGGACAGTTTTTGACATATCAACCAGATTGCCGAATCAAGCGTCATCGCCATGTTGATGTGAAGTAGATGGGTCATATGGTGTCGGTTCAGCCTCCTCCTCCCCATCCAATGGCTGGAAGTCAGTGGTGGTCTAGTCAATCCGGGTTAAGGCCTGAAAGACAGCCTCTTCACTTATAAGCTCAGTCGGATCAACGCCAGGGGCGTAAGTGTGCTTATGGATTGACGGAATAAGATTTTGCACTTCGGGAATAACAGCCTCAACCCGTTTGTTGTTAGCATCATAGAAGTATCGGTGAACCGTCAAGTTAGCTTCTTCTGCCAACTGACTCGCCAAAGGACGCATCTCCCTCGTCACACGTCTGAGGGCTTCGTTATCAAACACTTCCCCGTTTTCCTATTCACTAGGGAAGCTCTTGGCTATATCAACCGGATCAAGATCAGCTATCCATGCCTTGGCTCGAGTAAGTGCTAACAAAGTACCAGCCCTGGCAGCGGATCGCTTCAACTCTTCTATCTGTGCTGGTGTCATAGATAACCTGGCCAGCGTGTCCTTGATCAGTGTTGGGGCCGCATTGTCGTAGGAAGATGCGCAGATAACCCGCTGGGCACCAGTATACAACTGTTCAATCAGCGTATAGGCGGCCTTGAGCTTCTTCCGCATATCAGAGCCCAGATGAGCAATGCGGCTACCTATAGCAGTTTAAGGATTTCAAGTTAAACCGGCAAAATTTCAAAGCGGAATATTCATAAAGTCTTGGTAAACAGCACTTACCAAATATTGCAGAAGTCATGGCATTGACTTGGCGCTTTAATCCAGTAAGTTCTTCCATAATTGGTTTAAGAGCTGATTCAGCGTCTTCTGCCCGCTTCAGCAATCCAGCCTTTTCGGTATCCCAGTTGGCCCGCTTAGACTTGAACCACTCTTTGAGCTGCTCCATGTTGGTTAAGGCGGTTTTCAATTCATCCCTGGCCTTGGTGGTTTCTGCTTGTTGGGTTTTCAGATTTTCTTGAAGATCGGCAATTTGAGAGACTTGTTGATTTATCTCACTCTGCAACAGTAAGAAGAGCATGTCAATACCTTTTTGAAAGTCCCAAGCATATAACCAGTTAGACACTTGGCACTTGGGGGCTAATGTGGATCACTTTTTTCTACTTCTTTTTGAAGTCCCACGGATTAATACATGTTTTAATCATGGCACTTGGGGGCTAATGTGTGTTTGATCAAACAATACACAAGGAAAATCAACAAAGTACAGTACGGAATATAAAGTCCCGGTTTGACTTTTTAAAGACAAACCGGCCCTTGGGGGCTACAATGCAATGAAGGTACAGAGCAAAAGATCAAATTGTTTACCTCTAGCGCTCCTTCATCAGATTTACCAAACCGGCTTCATAATCCCGGCTGGTGTAAAGCCGGTTCAAGAAACCGGATTGAAGGTCTTGAGCAGAAAGATCAACATAGGCTGATAAATCAGTCTTCCCCTTCCCCTTGCTCATAGCAGCAAATTCATCCTTGGCAGTGTGCTTTGATAGAGCAACCGGATTACCAGGGGCGGTATATGCAGTGCCAGTAATAACAACATCATCATCTTTGGCCGGGCTAGATGGATTGACATTCTTAACAGGGCTTGGTGCTTTGGCAGCAGGGCTTGGCGGTATGTTAAGTGGGCTTGGCGGATCAGCAGTTGAATCTCGCTGCTCAGCAATTGGACTTGGAGGGGCATGAGGATGTGATGTATCAACATGTACATCCGGTTCAACTTCTGGCGGATTAGCATCAGCGCTTGGGGTTTGCAGAGCAGAGCTGTCTATGGCAATCTCAGGATTTTCGCCATCATTCTCTGGGGTTTTCTCCGGATCAACATCATCAGTAGGGTCGCTGGTCTTGGCTTTCTTACTTAATCGGGCCTTGGCACTACAACATCAAAAGTTAGAGTATGACAAACCGACACACGAAGAAACAAGATAAGGAACAATGTACTTACCCAGCGACGGTCTTGAGAGGAGGCAGCTGAGTGGTTGATGAACCGCCGGATGAGTTGGAAGATGCCTGATAATTCGGGTCAAACGGATTGAGTGGGCATCGGAAGAAACCCTTCAAAGGATAAAGTTTTTTAGGAGAACAAGTCACCTCTGGAAGACGTTTCCGGGTTGGTGTATCTGCTAAACCGGACGAAGTGATTTGCTAACCACTATGCCGGGTTGTGCGATGCTCTTCAACTTGCTGTGTCTTCAAAGAAAATTTTGGATCCAAATGAGCAAGGGGGTGAGATTGTTTTACTTTCCGGACTATACGGCGAACTCTTTGAACCGGTACAAGATCTGAATTGGAAGAAAGAAGGATTACCTCAACATGGTCTGTGTGGCTGGCCTCAACATCATCCTGGGAATAGTCATTATCAATAAGATGTACGAAAAAAGAACCAAGTGAGTCAAGTTCTACCTCTGCGTCTGATTCCTCATCTTCTGGCGGATCAGAAGACTCGGCGGTTTTCTTCTTGGCAACCTTCTTGGTGACCTTGCTCTTTGCACGAGGAGCCCTGGCCGGTTTAGTCCGTTTCCAGAAGGAGCAGTTAGCCTATGAAATAAAGGCAAGAAAAGGTTAGCACATGATTAATGCGGAGGCGAATCAATAAGTATTAAGATGAACTTTATCGCTGGCGGTTTATTGGAGACGCAAAAAGGTGGCAACCCGATTTGGCTACAAGCATTTTCTTCATGGATTCAGTAACTTCAAGATCGGTCATTACTACTTCATGATATCGTTGAGGGTCTTTGACGTTGCCAGTATATTCATGCATCAATCCGGGACGGTGGCTTAAAGGCAAAATGCCCCAAGAAACCCAGCAGCGGACAAAATCAATGCCAGTCAAACCGTTGGCCATGAGAGCATGGAGCTTGGCGAGTTGAGGTGCAAAATTTTTCCGTTCTGCGGCGGATAAGCGCGAAGGTAAAGGGTGACCGTTGCTAAGCCGATGAGGGCGATAACCCGGCAAAGGATTTTCTCCATTAGGGATGGTGTTCCGGCAGTAAAACCAAGTCTGGTTCCAATCTTTAGGATGGCTATGATGTTTTGCATGTGGGAAGTCAACTTCTTTCCTCTTTTGAATTGAAACGCCACCGAGTTCTGTGTTGGGACCGTCAGAGAACTCTGTATGGTAGTTCAAGTGGAAAAAATCCCGGAACAACTCCACAGATGGATCTTCTTGAAGGTAGACTTCGCAGAATACTTGAAAGTTGCAAATATTGGACACGGAGTTCGGACCAATGTCTTGTGGATGGAGCTGGAAGCTTGCGAGGACATCCCGGAAATTTTTTGATCCGGGCGGGCTGAATCACCGGTCTAAGTGTTGCATAAATACAATCACCTCTCCATCTTGAGGTTCAGGTGGGCATTCAGAGCCCGGGACTCGCCAGTCAAGGACCCTTTTTGAGGTTGAAGCGCCAGTGGTGACGTATCCGTTGATTTGTGTCTCCGTAATCCGGGACGGAACCCAATTGCAAGCAGAGAATTGTCTGGTCATCTTGGAAGGAAACTGAAAGGAAAAGTAAAGGCCGATTTACAAATTAAATGGTTTAAGTATTATTCAGTGTTAAACCGGAAATTTTTTGTTCAAGTTCAGTTGGCGGTTTAAGAGAGGGCTAATGATATATGGCGGATTGGTTATCAAAGGTTAAACCGCCCGTAGGCAGAAGGGCCTGGGTCCAAAATCTACTAAGTGTTACAAAAAACAGGTTTCACAATATCGCAGTACAATTTTAGATCTACCGTGGGTAACTAAAGAAAAGTTTCATGAACCTTACGATGGCGTTAAGAGGAACATGGAAGATCCAGACAGAGTCTGTTTTGAGCAGTAAGAAGCCATGAGATGGTGAACTATCAAAATGAATCTAGCCGCAAATCAAAGCTTAGCAGGCGCATATATACACCCTCAGTAAGCGGACTAAGGAGAAGGTTGCAGCAGAACTAAGGAACAGCGGCGGACATGGATGAACTCGAAAGCCCTAACAAAAATCTAGGGTTACAGGGAAGTGAACTTACCAGGGCCACTCGGCGGCGGAGGAGCGCGGCAGGATCTCTGGAACAAACAGGGTGATGCAGCGGCCTTGGTTGGTGCAGATTCTAAGATCGATGGCAGGCGGCGGCGCTGGAGTTTTCGGTCGCGAGGAAGAAGATGAGGAAAAAGGGGAAGAATGGAAGTGCCCGTTGGGGTTATTTATAACAGGGAAATGAGATAAAGACTGGTGCGAAAATCGAGGAGTCCAAAGCGGCAAGTGGCGCAGCTGTCGCCGCGATTTCCGGGATGACATTAATGAAGAGAATCTTTTTATTCATTTTTTATAGAGATGACGTCATGATGATCTGTTGCTGTATCCAGAGGATGACGTCACGGCGGTTTAACAAAGTTTATAAAACAAGACGTCATGGCGGTTTACGAGAAGCAAAGGAAGATGTTCACAGGATTTTTCTAAGTACGGAAGATTGATATGAACAAATTCAAATCACTCTGGGGCCTAATGTTGGGTATATAACTATTGAGTATAAACCGCCCAGGAGGGGCCGGTTTACCCTCAACCGTATTGAAACCCATGAAGACTCAGAAGATGGCGTTTTACTATGAAGCTTAGAGGCCCAGAGCCCAGTGACGGATTAGGGCCCATAATAGCAAACCGCCATCATTATGTAAACTTGTGTTGTAAGTTAGGAAAGGAGAGACCGAGCCGGACCCTTGTATGAGTCGGCCTCGAGACTCTGTAGACCGGCCGGACGTCAACCTGTGTATATAAAGGGACAACCCGGTGGCGGTTCAGGGACAACAGATAACAACTCGAGACTCAGGCAAGCGTATTGGCTTCCTGGTCATCGAAACCCAATCAATCCTATCTCAATCAGACATAGGCTTTTACCTTCATCGAAGGGGACGAACTAGTATAAAACTCTCGTGTCCCTTGTCCGGTTTAACCCCTTCAAGCTAACCCGTTGCGATGGCTCTACGACTAAGTCCTTTCATGAGGACATCTGATGTGTTAATTCCATGACACCTTAGGAACAATAGGTAATACATAATCATTGGGAGAACCTTCATCATCACTATCATCAATAATAGGTTCTTCAATATTTTCATTCCCCCTAACTCTAGCAAGTTTTTCATCAAGAAATTCACCTAATGGCAAAGTAGTATCAAGCACAGAAGTAGTTTCATCATGCATAGCATAAGTGGCATCATCAATAACATGCGACATATCAAAATTCATAGCAGTAGAAGGTTTAGGTGTCGCAAGCCTACTAATAACGGAAGGAGAATCTAGTGCAGAGCTAGATGGCAGTTCCTTACCTCCACTCGTAGTTGAGGGCAAAATCTTGGTTTTAGCGTCTTTCAAGTTCTTCATAGTGATCAACAGATATAAATCCCAAGTGACTTAGAGAATAGAGCTATGCTCCCCGGCAACGGCGCCAGAAATTAGTCTTGATAACCCACAAGTGTAGGGGATCGCAACAGTTTTCGAGGGTAAAGTATTCAACCCAAATTTATTGATTTGACACAAGGGGAGCCAAAGAATATTCTTGAATATTAGCAGTTGAGTTGTCAATTCAACCACACCTGGATAACTTAGTATCTGCAGCAAAGTATTTAGTAGCAAAAGTGGTATGATAATAAAGGTAACAGTAGCAAAAGTAAAGATAAATGTTTTTGGGTTTTTGCAGTAGTTGTAACAATAGCAACGGAAAAGTAAATAAGCGAAGAACAATATGTGAAAAGCTCGTAGGCAATGGAGCAGTGATGGATAATTATGCCGGATGATATTCCTCATGCAATAGTTATAACATAGGGTGATATAGAACTAGCTCCAATTCATCGATGCAATGTAGGCATGTATTCCGTAAATAGTCATACATGCTTATGGAAAAGAACTTGCATGACATCTTTTGTCCTACCCTCCCGTGGCAGCGGGGTCCTAGTGGAAACTAAGGGATATTAAGGCTTCCTTTTAATAGAGAACCGGAACAAAGCTTTAGCACATAGTTAATACATGAACTCCTCAAACTACGGTCATCACCGAGAAGTATCCCGATTATTGTCACTTCGGGGTTGTCGGATCATAACACATAATAGGTGATTATAGACTTGCAAGATAGGATCAAGAACACACATATATTCATGAAAACATAATAGGTTCAGATCTGAAATCATGGCACTCAGTCCCTAGTGACAAGCATTAAGCATAGCAAAGTGATAGCAACAACAATCTCAGAACATAGTGGATACTAGGGATCAAACCCTAACCAAACTAACTTGATTACATGGTAAATCTCATCCAACCCATCATCGTCCAGCAAGCCTATGATGGAATTGCTCACGCACGGCGGTGAGCATCATGAAATTGGTGATGGAGGATGGTTGATGATGACGACGGTGATGGATCCCCCTCTCCGGAGCCCCGAACGGACTCCAGATCAGCCCTCCCGAGAGAGATTAGGGCTTGGCGGCGGCTCCGTGTCGTAAAACGCGATGAAACTTTCTCCTTGATTTTTTCTCCCCGAACGTGAATATATGGAGTTGGAGTTGAGGTTGGTGGAGGTCCAGGGGGGCCATGAGATAGGAGGCCGCGCCCTAGGGGGGGCATGTCTCGTGGACAGCCTGTGGCCCCCATGGTATTGATTCTTTCGCCAAAAATTCTTATTAATTCCAAAAAGTGCCCCCGTGGATTTCCAGGACATTCCGAGAACTTTTCTTTTCTACACATAAAACAACATCATGGTAGTTCTGCTGAAAACAGCGTCCGTCCGGGTTACTTTCATTCAAATCATGCAAGTTAGAGTCCAAAACAAGGGCAAAAGTGTTTGGAAAAGTAGATACGTTGGAGACATATCAGAGGAGGTCGACGGTGGAGATGAACAGTATCCCGTGGAGTCCTGTTTTGTGGTACGCCACACCCCTCCTGATGAACAGGACCCCCGTTTCGACCGTAGGAGGTCCGTTCGTCCGTTTTGCGGTACGCCACACCGCTTCCGATCAATAGGACCCCCGTTTCGATCGTAGGAGGTCTGTTTCCTCCGTTTTGCGGTACGCCACACCCCTCCCGATCAACAGGACCCCTGTTTCGATCGTAGGAGGTCCGTTTCCACCGTTTTGCGGTACGCCAGACCCCTCCCGATGAACAGGATCCCGTTTCGAATGTGGCCGGTCGAACACAAGGCCGTTTCCTCTGTTGTGCGGTATGCCAGGCCTCATTTCCATCGCCCATTCCATCCAAGCCCTCCCGATGAACACGACCACGCATTCCGTTCCGACCCAGCTGGTTGGCTCCCACGTGTTCCGTTGCCTCCCAATGAACACAACGCATTCCGTTCCGACCCAGCCGGTTGGCTCCCACGCGTTCTGTTGCCTCCCGATGAACACGACGCATTCCGTTGCCTCCCCATGAACACGACGCATTCTGTTGCCTCCCCATGAACACGACGACGATGTTGTTTCTCCGTTCCGACCCAGTCATGTACGTATGTGCGAGTAGGCGTTCGAGACCCTGCCCGTATGTACATACGTGGCCGTATTTTCTTTCTTGCACCCTCGCCGTTGTACATGCGTGTACATGCTGCGTGCGCGCCTCTCCTACGACACGTGCGTGCCTCTACTACGACACATGCACGCCTCTACATCGACCAGTATGTACGTACACGTTCGCGACCAGAATGACAGCGCTACGTATGCTTCGACCAGGCGGGTCCCGACTGTCAGGCACTTCCTTGCCTGCGAAGATGTAGCTGGTGGGTCCCAGCAGTCAGGGGGCGAATCGTTTTGTTTTGTTTTGCCCGGACGCACTTCCTTGCGTGCGAAGATGTAGCTGGTGGGTCCTAGCAGTCAGGGGGGCGAATTGTTTTTTTTTTGCCCGGACGCACTTCCTTGCATGCAAAGGTGTAGCTAGTGGGTCCCAGCAGTCAGGAGGGAAACGTTTTTTTCACGAAATATGGTGGCCCGTCCGATGGGTCCCTGCTGTCAGGTGGGGGAATCATTATTTTCCGCGTAATAAGGAGGCACTTCCTTGCTGCGGTCGTGGACCCAGCTGTCAGCCTCTCGACGTACAGTCCATGTCCGATGGAAGTCGTTCCTTGACCATGTTGACCATGCCGTGCCGAGAGCACCAGGGCGGTGGACGACAGCAAGTCCTAGGAAGGGGATGACGCGGAGCTGGTGAAGACGCGGCAGTGGATGCCCACGCGGAGAGGAGTATGAGTATGCACTCGTTTGGTTGCGGTGTGAGACTATCGTCGCCGCAGGGCCTGGCCAGCGGTGGGAATAGTAGGGGGCGGTGAGGCCTCTGCGGCAGCACAGCCGGCCACGGGAGGCAGGAGCAGGCGGCACGACCGGCGCTGCTTTGGGCGGCTGGAGCAAGAAGACCAGAGGTTGAAGAAGCACTACGGCCGTTGGATGGACATTGTACGGTCACTGGAGCTAGAATCGTTCATATTGACTAAGTTGACAAAGCCCTCCGTCCCCGTCAACTTAGTAGGCCCACAAGTCAGCCTCCCACCAAGGTGAGTCCCAGCTAGCAGGGGGAGTATTCATTTTTTTGTGTAATAAAGAGGCACTTCCGGTGGGTCCGAGCTGACAGCGGGGGGAACATTTTTTCACGAAATACGGTGGCCCGTCCGATGGGTCCCAGCAGTCAGGGGGGAAACGTTTTTTCGCGAAATAAGGTGGCCCGTCCTGTGGGTCCCTTCTGTCAGGTGGAGGAATAATTATTTTGCACGTAATAAGGAGGCACTTCCTTGCGGCCGCCGTGGACCCAGCTGTCAGCCTCTCCACGTACAATACTCTTCCAATGGAAGTCGGTCGTTGACCACGTTGACCACACCGCGCCGAGAGCACCAGGGTGGTGGACAACGGCGACACCTAGGAAGGGGACGACGCGGAGCCGGGGAAGATGCATCAGTGGAAGCCCGCGCGGAGAGGAGTATGAGGGTTCACTGGTTCGGCTGTGGTGTGAGGTTGTCGTCGCCGCAGAATAACAGGGGGTGTGGGTGAGTGGAGGGATGGAATGGCCAGTGGTGGGAGTAGTATGGGGGCGGTGAGGCCTCCGCGGCAGCACAGCTGGCCACGAGAGGCAGGAGCAGGCAGCACAACCGACGCTGCTTTGGGCGGATGGACCAAGAAGACCAGAGGTTGAAGAAGCACTACAGCCGTTGGATGGACATCGTGTGGTCACTAAAGCTAGAATCGTTTATATTGACTAAGTTGACAAAGCCCTTGATACGCTCCAACTTAGTAGGCCCATAGGTCAGCCTCCGAAACGGTGCGCCCCAGATGTCTTGGGGAGGAATCATTTTTTGGGCGGCCGAAGCTAAGAATATTCGAGATTAAAGAAGAAGCACGACATCCGTTGGATAGACATCCAACGGCCACTGCTGCTAGAACCGTGTGTTGGCTATAATATGTTGACAAAGCCTTGCATACGCGTCAACTTACTTTTTTTAGGGGACGCGTCACTTAGTAGGCCCACAAGTGTGTGGCAGAGAACTTATAGCCCATTTGCATTTTGTAAGAATGTACAGCCCATTTTTGAATTCTAATGGAATTTACAACAGCCCATTTACAGTTTGTTAAAAGTACAGCCCATTTCTAGCTAGGACAATGATTAATAATTTCAACCAACCGTTGAAGACAGAATTCAATAAAATTTCCCACATTTTGATGGGATCCGAAATATTTTTATCCCGAATTTTCTAGTCAAATTAAATATAATTAGTATTATGTAAAAATCCAACGAAACATTGCGCGCGTAACAATGAAAATTTAAGATTTTCAAAATCTATAAATAATATTTTATAAACTAATTTCGTGTTTGGTGCATTTTTTTATAGTTACTGCCCAGTTTTTATGATCACATCCCATTTATTATTTTTAAAGCCCATTTTCCTGTTAAGCCTAATGCATCCCTCCTAGGAAAAATTTGCAGCCCAGCGGGGCGGAGAATAACAAGTTGACCTTGCCTGGGTATTCCTCAAAAAGACGTATAGCTGGGCTAGCCATTTTCATCTTGAAAAAAGTAGTATCTGGGCTGGATATCTGGCCTGGGCTAGACGGGCCACAGCCCGCCCAGTTAATACCCTGCTCTCCTCTGAACAACAACGAAATCATCGCCAAGAAAAACTCTACAGTGCTCATGCCTCAAAAACACAAATACTGCTCGAGCTACTTGGTCCCAGCTGTCGGCCGCACCTTGTGCAATTCTCTCGTTTATATTGACTATATAGGTTGACAATGGTGTGGGACCATGATGTCAGGAAACCAGGAGAAAGCAAAAAATATATAGTTGTACATAATAAGGAGGCACTTGCGTATGTACGGCTATGGCCCTAGTGGGTCCCTAGTGTCATCCAGTCAAAATAAAGTCATCTCCTGAATCCTCATGTTCGTTGACCATGTTAACAATGCTCGGCGCTACGGCGAGCGCAACAACTTGAAGGACAACGGAGAGGGCGTCGCAGGCCCTACGGAGGTCTGATACAGCGCCCGCTGCTCATTCAGGAAGCCAGGATTATCGGACACCTATGAGCACCTTCAAGAAACTGAGACGACATGAAACGGTAAGGCCGCGCTTGGGAGCTCTGGCTTATTTCAAACATGTATTAACATACAAGTGTAATTTACTCGTCATCGGAAGGCCCGAGGTCTGTAAGTAAAACCGGCGGGTTACGCGTGTAATTGGAGAGACCAGTGTATATTTTACGAGCACTGCTATATGGACGACATTACCAGACGATACATGCATGACGTGCGTATCATGCCATCCATGGGCAAGGCTGAAACAGCAGCTAACGGCTAGATTAGCAATCGTCCGAGTGTCATTCAGCGTTTTTATTATGTGTGAAGTACTTCCAATATTTTACTAGTCGAAATCGACCAACCAAGCGCCTTCGCCCGAGACCATCTGCTTTAATTTACAGGCGTCAGTTTTACAAGCGGTTTTGGTTGGAAAACGACGATCCAATCACGGCCTAATATCATGAGTTGGTCGAAAGATCATATGGTTTCACGTCTAACCTACCCGACATGTCGTATAGGCTATGAATGAAACATCAGACGATGAACTTCTTACGCACGGAAACAACAGAAGAGGATGATCTTCTTAACAAGCAAATCACTGGCATTAGACCGACATGCAAAACAATACGAAGCATTATTCTCAGGAGGCACGGTGAACAGCTCGTGATGCCGCATGCCACAACATTCCAAGCTCAACTTTGCAATCAAACACAAGGCCTGGCATTATATAGACAATATTCAGAACAAACTCTTAACACAGGAATATCTCAGTAGAGTAACTATTTACTTCTAAATTGAACACACGAATAGGAAAAAACACTCGACGCTGCTCACAGCAAGGGCATCCCACTCAAAAATATCAAATGCATGTCTTCTGGCTAACATCAATGAGCAAATTTTGACAAGGTTTTCCCATTCCAATATACTAAACTAACGTCTTCTTGCTAACATCAATGATTAAGCTTTGACAAGCTTTTCCCATTCAAAATATGTAATGCCTATGATCGTGTCCTGTCGTAGCTTCTTGTACTTGTTTGGGCACTTTTTGCCCAGGGCACTCCACATGTTGTTAAATTGCCAATGGTCTCCGCAGACTAGTCATGTCACCGGTGTCTAATAATACTCTGTAAAGCTTCTCGGTCATTCCTTCTGTAATATACCGCAATCAGTGACTGCTTCTTTCTGCAAAGTGGAACAACCAACTGGACCCAGTAACGCAGCAGTTTGCCTTGGACACATTGGCTCCTTTTGTGCAGTTCAACTAAAATCAAAGTCGGAATAAAACCGAGCTTTAATTTTGATATCCCTGTAAGCAACAATAGGTATAAGGGAAACAATTACTGAGAAATAACGGTTGATGACTTGTCTTAATGGGAAACAAAGCAGGAGAGTAGCAATTCTCCATCAGTGTGATTCATTCATATTGACTGAGACATTATCTTAACAATGCCTTGTTTCAACATGTATAAAGAACGACAAAGCAGAAAAGTACCATTCCTAAAACAATGCAACTGATTCATTTTTAAAGAGACATTATCTTAACAATACCTTGGTTAAACATGTAAAAAGAACTACAAAGCAGGATAGTACCATTCCTAACAAGTGTTGCAGTTTTGAACTAAGATTCAGTAGTTAATTAATTCTAAGAGTGGCATTGCTTAATTTTACCAGCGACATTAGATTAAAGAAAAGCATAAATAGTTCCAGGGGAGAGTGGGCGCAACAACAATATGTGCTTCCATCTACTTATAAAGGGGGTGATGCAGAGTTTGTTGTAACAAAGCAACAAGCATCATCTCTGGGTTGGTCCCATTTTTGTTCACTACTTAATAGGGAAAAGACAGCAATACAATAGCTTCAATTCAACATTTATTTAAAACAGTACCAATACAAGTACCACAACATCTCAAAGCACACTGCACAATCATGTGGATGAAGGCCTGTACTGACCTTTCATGAGAACACCAGGATAAAATACGAATCTGCTAACACGAATAGGAAATCCAATCTCGTTTTGTGCAATTGCACTGAAATCAAACAAAGTGTTTCCCATAGCGAAGCAAAATGTCGCAATAGCAACAAGTTGAATAGATATCATGTGGCTGAGACCAAGATTTGAAACAACTCGACAGGAACACTGGAAACAAATCTCGATCTCCTTTTGTGCAGTTCCACCAAAATTAAGCAAAGTCACCGGTGTGACATTCAAGTTGAACTGCACAAAACACTCTTAAAAGATAAGTGTTTCGAGTAGCGAAGCAAAATGTCACAATAGCAACAAGTTGAATCGATACACCTGTTTTAACAGAGGAAAAAAAGGAAACAATTACTTGCCGATAAAGGAGGATGAAACAAACGGTGACAGAAAGAAGCATCTAACTTATCTTGGATGGAAAACAAAGTAGGATAGTAGCATTTCAAAAACGGTTGCATTGATTCATATTAAGAGAGACACTCTCTTGAAACAACATTCGTTAAAAATGTAATTTACTTTTAACAGTGGCATTTCTTCAATTTTCCGGTGGCATTCTTAGATTAACAACACAAAAATAGTTGTATGGGACATGCTAGCACCATGTGCGTCCACACGTATAAATGGGTGATGCAGAGTATGTAGCCAAGCAGCATATCTGTGTTGGTCCCATATTTGTTCTCTTTGAACTTTTTTCTTATGTGAGGGTAGCAAATCTAGTCCTGCACAAACTACCCGACCCCCCCCCCCCAGTTTCTTTCCCTTTTCAACAAAGAGATCGGTTCCTTACAGATGTGTGTACTGGGTTACCCCCTTTTTCCCTTTTCGACCAACAAAGCGGCCGGATAGCCAGTCTATACTACTTTTCCTCCCTCATTTCCTCATTGAACCACGTCCTAGATTCATGCTCCACCCCACCGCACCTTTCTTTCCTCTTTGAACCAAGACCTAGATTTGACTACAGATCGAAAAAGATCCACATGTAGCTAGAGCAACGACGGTTTCAAAGAAACTTATACCTTAGGGTCATCGGGATGTGGCAAGGCGTGCGGCGGGAGGCCGGATCTGCCCACACTATGTACGGCAGCGAGGAAGAAGGGGTCGGTGGCCCTTCCACACAGGCGCTGGGTGAAAGAGAACAGCGTAGCCGGCAGTGGATTGCCTCCCTCGCCGAAGGCGATAGAGTTAACACTGCACCTCCTCCCCTTCCCGGTGCGACGGGATACGGACGCCTCCTTCACCAGCTGTGAGGGGGGGAGAGAGATAAGAGGCCAACACAGTCTTGTTTAGATCTGGTGAAGAGAGGGTGAGAGACTGTGAATATAGCAAACCCTACCAAATGAACGCTGAGCCTCTAGCGTGTAACATATATGTATTGCAGCGAGCGTGTGGAGAGTGCAAACCCTAGCGAACAAGCGCTGAGGCTCCCGCTTATATATATACTAATGTAGTACGGATTGAGCTCCGGTGCCTTCACTGCATCTGCTTTTGGATGTATGACAGGTGAGCCAGCCACATTTTGGGCCCACCTGTCATAAACCCAAAGGCAGGTGCACTAAGTCAATGAAGCTGCGTCCATATAGTACTCTCGTGTGTATACGACTAATATATAGTGGAGTGGTTTTCTTATTCTCTCCATAACAATCGTTTTAAATTGTGTAAGTACGAAACGAAACTCTTTATTTAATGTACAGTGAAGAAAAGTAGTACTACTTCCGATGAACTAACGATCCACGCCCACGCGTCCTGGTCGCACTTCTTGTCCTTCACGTGTGGTACACTACCCTCCCTTAAGTGAACAACCACACATGCGCCAAATTATCGGAAACGTGTGAGAGTGTGTACAAATAAAGAATTTTAATTTCAATTATCGGAAAGGTTTGAGAGTATTACAAAGTTTGACTTCAGTCAAATCTAATATGCGGAGTAAATAAAAATGGAGGGCTACTACGTCCATCCGGGTTTTTAGTCCACACCATTTTTTAAATCAAAGTTAATAGCTGGACAAATAAAATTACAGGGGAGCTGGAGACAAAGTTGTGAGAAGGCTTAGAAATCAATACAAAACTTATGCTCTTAGTACCAACGTCGATCCTTCTTCGAGGAAACATTTGGTTCATAGCCAATTGTGTGATAAAATTGCACCAACGTGAAAGACGACTGCGTCTCCAACGCAACCAAGGTGAACTGACGAAGGATATCATCTTTGTGCGTAACAAGCAAAGAGCACTGATGGAAGACAACTTGTTTTTCATTAAAAATCGATCAGCTTCACCAGCCGACGCAACCATGAGGCGCAACCATGAGCATCGATAGGTCATCGTGGTGATGCATCATCCATTTGGCATCAAGTTTGGGTGAGGCACCTATGAAGTTCGACAAATCCTCACTGTGGTCTGTTTCTTCTCAGTAATCAAGCTCGAGGAAGGAAGAACCACGTGGCAGAGGACAGTGAGGCGGAACAACAATGGCCATCCAATTTTGTGCAGTTCCACTAAAATTGAGGAAGACATGCCCGGGTATGGAGACACGCATCGTTGTTTCCAAAAATATAAAAAAGGGTTTATGAAAAGTACACCAACAAACAGAAGCATCATAATTATATCTTGATGGGAACTAAACCAGGATACCCGAGAAAAAAAGCATTTCTTCATTTAACCAGTGATAGTACTACCACCATATGGACAATGACCGCACAACCACCATGTACTTTTTGTCGAAACAACATGTATACCTCCACCGAGGCATAAATCAGGACAACTTTTCGAGTGGCATTTCCTCTATAATAGTACTAGTAGGTGATGTTGGACCAGCCGATGAACCCTAGCTACTATGCATGGGGAGCTGGGGAGTAGTCGCATAGAAGAAAACCCGCACGCAGCGACCTGGGGAGCTGGACCAGTACAAGAAGTTATACCTCAGGTGGGCGAGATGTCGTTTAGGCGGGCGGGCGGGATCTGCCCACATGACGGCAGCGAACAAGGGCGCGGAGGATCTTCGTCCGCGCCAGCGCCGGCTCCGAGAGGACGGTGCGCATCGGCTCCCTCCGTCGCCGACGGCGACAACGTCAACGCTGCACCTCCTCACCTCCCGCAGCGGACGGGATTTGGCCGGATCTGTGACCACCAGTGAGGAGAGAGATAGAGTGGACACTGTCATCTTGTTTTGATATGGAGAGGGTGAGAGAGCGAGACGCGAGAAACTCTATCAAACAAGAGGCTATAATGGAGTAAAAAAATCTCTCCATAGCAGTGGTTTTAAATAGAATACGCACGTTCCCGGAAAAAAGAAACGAAAACTTGCGAACAATTTTTTAAGGGTTTGTCTAGGACACATCTAGATGTGACATAGTTATGTCACATCTAAGTTGATGTCCACTCTGTTTGTGGTCTATTTTTTTTGTCCTAGTTTTTTGGTTTCTTGTTGCTACATTATATACTTGTGGGAGCTTAGATGTGATATCCTTAAATAACATCTAGATGTGAATTAGACAAACTGATTTTCTAACGTACCAAGAAAGAAAACTCGATCAAAAACACGCCCCCGCTTCCAGGTCGCGAGAGTTGTCGCACACACACACATAGACATAGACATGCATATCCGTGTTTACGTAAAATTCCATCTCCATCTCCATCTCCAATCATTTTTGTCCAACTGGCACATTATTTATGTTGTTAATTATATACGCAGCGATATTAACGTACAACATCTCTTGTTTGCGCACGTCCGGACCGCTCCCACGGCCGGTCCTGACCAACCCGAACCCTCTTCATCACCCATGCGTGCTTCCTGCTCGAAACGGTTAGTGCCGCATTCATGCCCGGCCAGAGCGGACGTGACCTCTCATCGGCGCCGGCATTGAAGCGGCGCGCCGGCCGAGAGAGTGTCGCCCGCGCCGCTTCTGGGTGCACGCGGCTGCTCCGCGTTCAAAGGTCGCAATAGCCGGCTACAACATGCATGTAAAAAGTTCTTGGGAGTCCGTGCTACAGCTAGCTGTCCTCCCCCAACTTGTCAATCTCTTCCAGTAGTGCTAGTAGTACTCCATGGCGCGATCCATCGACAAGCAGGCGGGAAAGTTATCATATACTCGGTT